>NW_025955243.1:0-51235 GCF_022376445.1 Fomitopsis serialis | reverse complement strand
GCCAAGCCTGCCAGCACTTGCACCACAAAATGGAGATGACGAAGACGTCAAAGGCTATGGTGCATGAGCGTGTGGCAATCACCACTGAATAATACAATCAGCGAGGTATTTAATTGAATAGGAGGTGCAGAAGTACATCTGAAATCTGAAATCAGCGCGAGCCTACTAGTACCAGTGGTACAACGGGCAAGAACGCACCTGTGAGCAAGCGACGGGGACACAGTGCGTTCCTGCGAGCACCACAGCTGCCCATCCGGAAGCGATGCTACGACGAAGACGGATTGGACGATCCCGACCTTGATCATAGTTTTAGCCGTTTGTTACTGCCGAGCATCAGTCTAGGCAGTCGATCTCGAACTCACTATATTGGTTGCTACTGGCACGAAGCCCAGAGCAAGTGCGAAAAGAGTCGAGCGCCAGTCACGGTCCGTCACAGCGTAGACACGAAGTGCACCAAATACTAAGAAGATTACCGACCCGTCAGTATTAGGAAAATGAAAGCGGATGTGGTGGTATGCGTCACCAGGGGGCATGGCGAGTAATTGAATCAACAAGATGTTATATAGCACATTGATGCCATAACAGCTGCATCAGATGCACATAAGCAAATTCGTCAGGACGCTGGTGAATCGGACCGCGAGCACAGCGAACGTACACCTAACGGCAGTGAGATGGGCCATACCGCATGAACGAACAGACGTACCGAGAATTGCTTGGTTAAGCCAGCTCAAGATCATGAGAGAATCGGTGGATAACGACAAGAAGTAGAGCACCAGTGAGCCGTGAGCTTCGTCTTCCATACGAGCTCGATCTCGCTGGATAACTTGTAACGCAGTCGTAACCGACATCGCTGCAAATACTCATGAGCCCTTTGCAGCTCAGAACGACTCACATAGGACAGATGCAATGCAGTAGTACTGAATTTGTCTGCATGTTGTCATGATTAAATGCATTGATAGGTACTAGCAGACCCTCACGCGAAAGAGACAAGCTGAATAAGTTCTTGCTCCGCGAGGATCAGTCGACGCCATGGTGTATCAGAGGGAAGAACAGAATTCGACAGTGTGCTCGACTAGATAAGACTGCCAGGGACTTATACCGGTACCGTATCATACTTGATACCATCGCATCTCGATGTACGTCTCTGGTCACAGCCGCTGGCTAGCACTGCTAGCTTGTCAGTGGAGACATGGTCAGGCGAGGCGCTAAACTCGAGATACCTGCGAATACAGCGACGTCCGCGTTCGGGCGCTCGCACGAATTGATGCGGAGAGCGCCATCACAGCATGCTGGGCGGAGTTGTGGCCGAGTGGACGACCCGCGATACAATTCTATTGGTCTTTGACTAATATTCACTGCCTCAGTTCGTTGAACAGGACTGGGCCTAGGTGCGTCGGTTGGTGGGTGTAGATTTAGACCACGACACGACTTACAGAAACCCTGCGTTTGCTGAATAGATAGACGTCGCATGCCAATGTTTCGGTAGCCAACAACGACACCTAGTATTCAAATAGATGTCAAGCACAGAGATCTCGAATAGCCTGTCGTACCCAACGGCGAGTCTGTACAGCATACGTATACCAGCCACTTGTGGTCACCGAACGCACCGCCAATCATTCGCGTTCTGAGATCATCGGTTCGTGAGCCACAATTCAGGATGATGATGCTCCACACACCTTGCGAGTTCATAGCTATAGTATGACCAGACGATTCCATAAATGCTGCGGTCGGACTTCCGCGTCACTTGCCACCAGTGTTCGAGATCTTCGCTCGTGGAGTGCGCAAACAAGACATCGATGTCGATCGTATCTAAGTCAGCCGTGGTTGGTGGGGGTTCGTCGCTTCGCGCAATTGAGTAGCAGCGACATATAAGGGTACAAGAATCCTGTGTTGTTGATGAGATGCACTCCTCGGGAACATATGGTCCGTAAACACTAACGGTTGTAGGAACAGAGTTGTAGTCCATTGAAATCCTGTCGGTAAATCAGTAAGAGGTAAACGTTACGGCCATCGGATGCCGTGAACTTACGATGGTAAGCCAGAGAATGACATGGAGGATGTTGATTACGAGGAGGAATCTGAACGATCGGTGGCTAATCAGTAAGTGGCGTCTGCCGGTCGTAGCGAGGAAGCGGCGGTACAGAAAGAGTAATGTTCCTAGAGAAAGTCAGCAATCCGGTAGAATTGAATACGAGCATCACTCGCACTCACCTCCTTCAAAAGATGTTGAGTAAGGGAGTGTTGTTGCCGCGCGATCTGTGACGTCCTCCAGACTTCGCGGCACTTGTACCACAATACGGACATCACAAATATGTCAAGATTACCATGCACGAACGAGTGACAATAACCACTGAGCACCACGATTAGTGAGTGCCGCAAGTCTAGAAATAGATAGAACGCACATCTATCGAGCCAAACACATTTAGTCTGATACATCGGGATAAGTCGATGGACGCACCTGAGAGTGAGCGAATTGGACAGCAAGTCCTCCTGCGAGCAACGAAACCGTCCATTCGGGAGCGGCACAGACATGAATCTCGACCTTGAAAAGTACAGCTGTGCGTGATTGTCAGCTATTCGTGTTAACACTTTAGTCTAGCTCAGACTCACGATGTCTATGCATATAGGCATTAGGCCTAAGATCAAGGCGAACAGTGACACCCGCAAGTCGCGATTCGTCACCGCATATAGGCGGAGGGCGCCGAAAGCTGTAAGGTCCACCGGCCTATAGTCAGCTCAATAGCAATTGTACGGAAAGAAGAATGTACTACCAGCTGGCATAATTGCCACTTGCATGGATGAATAACGTACACTATGCTGATGGGATGACAGCTATTGATAATAAGGCCGGGAACATAAGGATGGTCCATCTATGGTGGCAAACACAAGAAAGTTGATAGACGCACGCCTTCTCCCGGAGTGAGACAGGCCAATGACCACAATGGACAAAGATCACGTACCGTGAATTGCTAAGACGTAGCCAATTGAGGACCATGACGAGGATTGGTGGATACCGGCACATGAAGTAGAGTAGCCAGTAGGGAGTGAACCTCCTGGTCCATACGAGGTCAATCTCGCTTGAACCCTTGTGATGCAGTCGTAAATGACCATTGCTGAAAGGAAGAGGTTGGTCATGGTTACGGATGCAACTCAAGACGACTTGCCTAGGACCGACATGGTGCAATAGTATTCGACGCGCCTACATAGTTGTCAGGATGCATTCCCCAAGACTTGATACCGAGTAACGCACTCACGTGTAAGTGACAAGCTGAACAAAGTCCTTCTCTGTGAAAGCCATGGCGCGGGAGGTACTGGAGGAACTGAAGAGAAGCTTGCTTCATAGGAGTACATAGAAGTCGAACGCAGTTTCGCCGTTACTTATATCTCGAGGGTGGTTGATCCGGTAAGGGTCTTAGCGTTCACGCCCGTATAGCGCCATTACATGACACAGATAGGCCTGGAGATGAGAACTTTGTTTACATGTAACTTATCCCGTACTAGCCTTTGTAAGCCATATAAAGCACATAGGCAGCACAATCATCAGGTGTAGCTCTCTACACAGCTGGAACGCACAAGACACCATAAAGCGTTGGGATGCCTGCGTTCAGTCGAACAACTTCCCTGCGAGACGCCGGTCCGCAAACCGATACTGACCATTTGGCCTGCTACGTCCCGGATGCGGCTGTGGCGAGCGGTTCGCTGGCAGCTCACAATGCGTGCGTATAGCCTCCCGAGTGAGAGCGTAGCTAACTTATGACCGGGCAATAGTACGATGTGTGTGGAGTCAGGCTATTCGTAGAGTTATTGAATAGAGCATCGGGCATGGTTGCCGAGGGTCCTAGTTGCGGTCAACGAAACAGGCATCAGAACCGCAGAAAATGTTGAACTGGACCGAAGTCATCTTACAGGGCGCTGTTGTTGTAGCACAGGGCAGTATGCTCAATAGCCGCGAAAGTTGCTAGGCCAGTAGTCTTGAGCGAAGCCGCATGCGTAGGTACGAGACAACATTGGCCTCCGAGTCGTCATGCGTCTGTTTTGCCGCTTCACGATGGAGAGTCCGAGTCCGCCGCGATCGCCGATTGTTTGAGCCCAACGACAGAATCAGTGTTCTGCTGTCAAACCCTCACGTCCGTTTCAGCATGTTAAACGCTCGCCATTGTCATAAAGTGATTGGCACTCACAGGTAGGAGAGGATAGTTGTCCAGTATCCAAGTCAAACTTGCCCATGCGTATTCAGCCGGACCGCGACCACGCGACAAGCTCGACGCGTCTGTCCAACTCGGAACCCAGACTCTGGAAATCCTCTTTCTTGCCCTATCGTATGGTACGGTTGTCGACGCTCTTCCGTCGTCCCCGGGCCTTTGTCTCATGCACGACGAATTGTAACGGACGGGCGCTTCATGGATACCTGAAGTATGGGGGTGCGCCGTATGACGGGAAATGCCCCAGGCGTGGTATTTGTGCGGTGGTGGGGTGCAACCGTCTATATATGACACGGATGAGTACGAGACAAAAGTGGACATGCCCGTAAAAGTGCATCGTCGGGTCCCCCCTCGAGTGATCGAACAACAGAGGAGGAGGATCGATGGACATTCGACTTTTGTTGACCACTGCTCAGACCAGACACTCGCGGATCCATTCCTGTCGAACTCCGCAGCAATGGGATGCGTACTATCTCACCGGACAAATGAATGTACGTCAAACCACTAGCCGTTGCCTCGTTGGGTGATCGTACAGCTTGCAGTATCGCAATCGACATACGTCGCCAGTCGAACAACAGCAGCGTCTAGATATGAGAGTGAGGCGAATCCGTACTCACAGCATTACCACTGACAACAAGCCAGAACCCCCCTCTGCTGCAAGCCTGCCGGATAACATGCGGACGGAGTCGATTTGACCCAAGTCCGAGCACGTCAGTTGGGTCACGCGACGAACTCTGCGAGACGGCACTTGCTTGCGATTCGTCGCATTTAGGCGTATCTCATCCCACACGGGTGCCTGGCGTCGCCGATCAGGCCTCGGGATTGCAGCAGCAAGCCAGGAGCAGCAGAATGTGGGTATAGAGGAGGTTTGATACGAAGCCGAGGGCAGCGCCTGAGGCGGTGAGTGCGGCTCACCCCGCGGGAACGCTGGAAAGGGAAGGTCAGCATCTCAACGGCTCGCGTGGCGCCCCCGCCAAGATAAGAGCGCCGCGTACGCAGCTCGTCCCGGTTCTCCCCAACCACCACCACTCCCTCCAGCTCTTCTACATAGTGGGGGGTTCACAGCACACGACCGCTCGCTCCTCTAACACAACTTCATTCTTTACGATGCGTCGTTTACTCGTCGCTTCGGTTGCTGCGCTCGGTCTCGCGGGCGCATTCGCCCATCCCGGTGGCAACAACAACGACAACCAGGTCCGTCGTCGTAAGACCCTCAGCTTCGGCCCTGTGCACCCACATGCGGTATACCGCACGGACCCCGTCTACGCGTCCAGCGGGTTCGCAGACGCGACCAGCGATCCGGTTGAGGTTGCGCAGCATTTCGTAGAGGAGCTCACGCGGGAGACGTCGCCTGCCAGCTCGTTCGTCATTCGGAAGGACTCCTATACGGACAAGAACACTGGCGTAAGCCACGTCTACGTGCGCCAATTCTTGCATGGCATCGAGGTCTCCGACGGGGACATCAACGTTAACGTGAAGGACGGTGTCGTAATCTCGTACGGTGACTCGGTATGTAATGGCGTCATCTCGATGCCCATCGTATTCACTCATATCGTCCTAAGTTTTACCGTGGCTCTGAGCCAGATCCTTTCGTGTCTGGTCTCGTGCGCGGTCTTCCGGATGCGCATTCGGAGCACTGCGCCGACCTCTTCGAGGAGCTTGAGTCGCGCGCGGAACATCTCGAGCAGCTCATGGAGGCGCAGGAGGCTCTGGGATTGCAGAGTGAGCAGGTCACGCTCGGCAGCAGCAAGCCAGCCGCGCTCATTGAGCAGGCTCTCGGGGACCTCCCGCTGCTCTACCAGTGGAACTGCGAGCACGTCAGCACGCCGTTCTTCATGGCGAACCATGATGCATTCGCGAACCAGGAGGACGCGATGGGCGACCCGACGCGTGCGCTGCTCCAGTTCATGATCGCGGCGACGCCGAACCAGACGCTCGCGGAGGACCTCATGGAGAACCCTGCTGCGCACCTTGAGAAGATGCAGTCGACCTGGGAGACGCACTTCGTCGGTGGCCACGGCACGATCTCCGGGCTTGTGAGCAACGTTCCCGACGCTGTCAGCCCTGTCAAGGCGAAGGCTGCGTTCATCCAAGTGCCCAACGGCGACTCGATGTCCCTTGAGCTCGTTTGGAAGGTGAGTGTTCATAACCGGATGTGACGTGACATGGCGCAGTCCCTGACGCCTGCGACAGTTCGAGGTCGAGATGCAGGACAACTGGTACGAGGCTGCCGTGAGCGCCTCCCAGCCGCATCGCATCATTTCCGTCGTCGACTGGGCATCAGACTCGCCGATGCCGGTTGCTCCCGTCCCGCCGGTCGACAAGAACACGGGTGTTTACAACGTCTTCGGCTGGGGTGTCAATGACCCATCCGTCGGTAATCGATCCGAGCAGAAGGAGTACTTCGACTCCCTCGCCAGCCCGATCGGATGGCATTCATTGCCGTACGCGAACGACCCGCAGTCGCTCCGCATGAAGGTCAAGAGTGGACCCAAGGGTGAGAAGTTGCGCAACACGACGACTACCTGGGGCAACAATGTCTTCGCGCACGAGAACTGGGAGGGCCGCAACGACTGGGAGACCAACTACCGTCCCGACGCAGGCGAGTCGCTGGTATTCAACTTCACGTACGTCCCGAAGAAGACGGAGAGGGAGGATGCGCTGGATGAGGCACAGAAGTACATCAACGCAACAGTCACCCAGTTGTTCTACACCAGCAACCTCGTGCACGATCTGTACTACCGGTATGGCTTCGACGAGGTCTCGGGGAACTTCCAGCAGCACAACTTCGGTCGCGGCGGCGAGGAGAACGATGGCGTCATTGCCAATGCTCAGGACGGCAGCGGGTACAACAACGGTGAGTCGTAAGTAGCTTTGTGGAGAACGTGGAGCTCATCCTTGTTGCAGCCAACTTCATGACTCCTCCTGACGGTCAGAACGGTCGTTGCCGGATGTACCTCTGGAACACTGCGAACCCGTACCGTGACGGTGATCTTGAGGCTGGCATTGTGATCCACGAGCTCTCGCACGGTCTCAGCACGCGTCTGACGGGTGGCCCTGCCAACTCCGGCTGCCTCGGCTGGGGTGAATCCGGCGGCATGGGTGAGGGCTGGGGAGACTTCCTCGCCACTACCATCCGGAGCAATGCGAACTACTCGGACTACGCGATGGGTGCCTGGGCTGCCAACCGTGAGGGCGGCATCCGGAATTACGTGTACTCGCTCAACGAGACGATCAACCCCTCGACGTACAAGACGCTCGACAAGCCCGGCTACTGGGGCGTGCACGCGATCGGCGAAGTCTGGGCGGAGATGCTCTGGGTCGTCTCGCAGCGCCTGATCACGAAGCATGGCTTCGTCGACACGCTCTTCCCGCCACTCCCTGCTCAGGACGGCACCGTGCCCGAGGGCGACTTCTACCGCCCCGCGGAGTTCACCGCCGAGGGCGAGCGCAAGCCGCTTATCCCGAAGCACGGCAACTCGCTCGTCGTGCAGCTCGTGCTGAACGGTATGAAGCTCCAGCCTTGCAGGCCGTCGTTCTTCGATGCGCGCGACGCGATCATCTCGGCGGACCAGGTGTTGACCGGCGGCGAGAACTACTGCGACCTCTGGACGGCGTTTGCGGAGCGTGGCTTGGGCCGGAAGCACGTGTGGACGGCCGCACGCCGTGGGGCGGAGGAGTGCGCACGAACGACTACGCTGTCCCGGCGAAGTGCGTGGCCGACGAGCCTGAACTTTGAGCGGTCGGCGGTTGTATGTCTGTGACCCCTGCGTGATAGGAGGCGGTGGCCCGTCTTCAGGCTCTTAGACGGGACTGTTACTTGATACTCTCTGTAATTTTAGTTTGTGTACATCTTTGGATATAGACTCGCCTATCATGACATACTCTGATTTGTGGTCCTTGGACATGCGTGCGTTCTTGGTGCGCTCAAATGGGGACTGCACCACGGGTAATGGGCTGGAGGAAAACATGTGCGGGTTGCCGCCGCCTGGCAGCAGCCACAGCCTGGGCGTTTACGTACAGTACATGAAGTCACCCGTTAGCGCGCTGTGGTCGGCTCACCTCCACAGGCCCAACACGCCTCTTCGGGCGGTTCTGCCATTGTCTTTCTCCGAACTTCGTTACGACCTCCCGCCTCCGTTCCCTCTAACCTTCAAGCTTCATATCTGAACTCCGAATCACGACCCCTACGACAATATAGACGATGTCGGGCGACAAGGATAAGGGCCCCGTGAACGTGAAGCTGCTCCTCATCGGGAACTCGTCGGTGGGGAAGAGTAGCCTGCTCCTGCGGTTCTCGGACGAGCAGTGGCTGCCAGAGGACGAGTCGAGCGCCACTATTGGGGTGGACTTCAGGGTGCGTATATCACGGTAGCCACGATATTGTGCGCGGCAGCTTGACAATTGGAATAGGTGCACAAGATGGAGGTCAAGGGGCGGAGGGTGAAGCTCAGCATCTGGGTGCGTCAGACGGCCGTTCGTGCTTGATATAAGGATGAAGGAGCTGATTCATGATCTGCGGCTGGCTGTTGGGCGCATGTAGGACACTGCGGGCCAGGAGCGCTTCCGGACGATAACCTCCTCGTACTACCGAGGGGCACAGGGCATCATCCTCGTGTACGACGTCGCAAACCGCGAGTCGTTTGACGCGCTTCCACGGTGGTACTCTGAGCTGGAGACGTACGTCTCGAAGTCGGTGGTGAAGATCATCGTCGGGAACAAAGTTGACAAGGTGCGGGCCACACTTGAGTCGTCGCCGAATCGCGGCTGACGTCCTGGTTCGACCTTGTCTACCACATGTGCAGGAGTTCTCTCGCCAGGTCACGTACGCAGAAGGCGAGCGCTTTGCGGAGCGGATGAATTCGCTCTTCATCGAGGCTTCAGCGAAGACGGCCACGGGTGTCAAGGAGGCGTTCCAGCAGGTGGTCGAGAGAATAATCGACACGCCGGAGCTATGGGCCCCTGTGACGAAGAAGCCTGGCGTCGGTATAGGCGGCACGGACAACGGGAGCATGCCTGGCAGCATTAACCTCTCGGAGACGCAGGCTGATGCCAACGGGAGTGGTGGATGTGGCTGCTGAACTCGCCCCCCGGACTCTGACTCTGGGCAGTTGCATGGCCCGTGCTCTTCGTTATGTACTGCGCTGTATTGAGCTGGTGTACGATCTGTGGATACCTGTGTATAGTTATCGGACCCTCTACGTTCAAGGGTGTATACCGTATGGAATACTAATCGTCGTCTCGTTCCCGTCTTGACGACGCCATTATAGACTTGCTTCATATCATTTTGATCGCGGAATGGATGGGACCTCAGGATTATTCAAGACATCCAGGCGTCCACTCTGGACCTACCTCGACTACTCTGTCAATACAGTGTCAGCCTCCGAGTGCATACTCACTGCTTCAAAAGCACACGTTGGAGTAGAAGGGGGTATTGCACCACTTGCAGGTCAGCCTTGATCCAGAGGCGGGCCAGGAGGGCTGACCTCAAGTTCACATCGGCAATCCGCCAAAGACGCAAACAACAATCCGGAAAATGTGAAGTCAAAGTATGCCTGCGTGTGGTATAGTACCAGCAAGCGTGACAGCTGATTGTATGACCAGTCAACGTGCTATCGACAGGCACAAGCTTTGCGTAAAGAAGATTGCAGCGGTGGGTGCACTAACGTTCGCGGCTGACCGCACCTCAGCTCGTCCCCCGACTTATTGGTTCATCATTTATTTCAGTGCATCGGTCCCTTCACCATATGGATCCAGCCAGGCTTTAGACCTTTGGTCTGATGTTGATGCCGCCCGCGTGACAGCATCTGAGTCGTACCGCAGCTAGTAAGTTATTGTGAATGGGTCATACTGACAGTGATATCCTTAGAGAGAGCGGCCTATATTGGGGACTTAATCAGTGACTCACTGTACTACCCGCAGGTGCGAACTCTCCGGTTCGTATTTTCTTCCGTACGCAGTATCCCACGCCGACAGCATCACGACAATCCATTCGACAACTGCATGCTGTACACAGACTGAGACTCAACAACAGTTACATCCTCACTGGCATCGACGGCATTGCTTCACTGGGCGATGTTGAACCAGCCGGACTGAGCGTACACCTGATTCTCGTTGCTAGCGCAGTGCAGACATTAGTCACGATTCCTATAGGTTCAGAATGCACTCACTTGGTGTTAACGGCCCTCAGGTTGTAACGGCTGAGCGGAAACACTGTCAATCGCGGTGCGACAAGTGCGGCCGTAACGCGCACTCACCCAGCAGGCACATTGGGAAGGCGGAACGTAGCAGCCTCGTCGGCGGTGCGCACGTTGTTGTCGACGTCCCACTGGTGGTTGTTCTGGTTATTCGCCAGCTCCAGGTTGAACGTCGCCGCGTCGCCGGGCTGAGTCTGCCAGTGCTCCGTGACCGTCTGCCCAGACCTCCAGCCCGACGGGGTGTCGAGGACGAGGGCACTGGCGACGGAGACGAGCAGGAGGAGCGAGCTGCGTGGCAGTTACCATTAGACTCGAGTAGGGCGACAAGTGAGCCGTCGACCACGTACCTCAAGATGGCCTTCATTGCAGATGTGTGGTAGGCTTGGAATGCGAATTTTCTTTGCCTGAGGCTCGTCCCACAGCAAGGGCCTTCTTATATATGCCTCAATAATGCCTTCCCGTGCACGTTCAGCGCGTTCAGGATGGCGCAAAGCGTCCACTGAATGCCGAAGATGCTGCATTATTCATGGACGCTGGTGCAGATGAATTGGACGTCAAACGTGGCTGAGCACGGGGTCGACAAAGATCGCAGACGGAGGTACTTACCAGGGACTCGGCGTCGCGACTCCGGCCTCGGTTGGAGAGACCTAGAACGGCAGACTGTCCTTGAATCGGATGTGATAAATCGGAAGCGACGTGCTGCTAAGACGCGGCATAAGCCAGGCCCAGAGCCCACTGAAGTGCTGCACTGTCAGCGCTGTGACACTCGGGTCATTACCTAGTATCGCAACCTGAGGTATGCAATTTTCTGAGCAACGCCCATTACAATGGACGGCGCTGAATTCAAGCCACCGCGTCGGCACCTTGAGCGTTGCCCAACGTGATTGAGCATGAGGTGGTCGGTGTTTGAATGACGTACCACCACGCAGGCTGAGGCGAACTTGGGCTTTGGGCAGAGCCTACGCGTACAGCGGCTGACTATATCCTGGTCGTGTAAGGTATCATGGGTGGGCACCAGACAAGAGTTCACCGTGGTCATTGGTGTCTGTGGAATCAGAGGAAGTGCCAGGAGATGGCGCAACTAGAGCGGTGGTTTGACATATAATTACTGTGCATTCTAGGCTCAGCGTTATACTGTGAGCGTTTTGAGGGAAGACGTCGGAGGACTGCTGCGCCATCAGGCAACCCAAAGCACTGTGTTGCTTTCCTGAAGATACTTTCATCATAGATGGCGTCTATGTGGACATGACAATGACATGGAACCGTTCGCAAGACGAACCTTGAAGCTTGACTGCTCCGGACCCGTGAACGTGCGCAACGTGACGTCCGCGAAGCAATATGCAACTGTAGTGCGGTCCACGCGCGTAGGAGCACGCATAGACAGTGGCCCACGTTTGACGTGTAAAGGGCGAGTGCATTGCATGATCCCGTACGGCGGCATCTGGGGAGGCTGTCAGCCTCTGAATTGCGAGTCTGAAGAATGCAGGAAAGTCTCCAATCCTACGGTTGAGCGCCTTTGGACTTTGCATGTAGAACGATTCTAGACGTTGCAGTGACGAGTAATTCGGGACGCATTGCGCAACGTTCACAAGTAAAGGCGCCGTCGACAACGCCATTGCCGTGGGCTCTACTCAAACAAGGCGTCCTTCGGCGCGGATTCGGTATTTGAATGTAACATGAGAAGTCGACGAAATGCGCCGTGTACTATCAGTGGCCCTGCAATGCAATCGCGACAGTAATGCAATTACTCAACTTCCGTTTCCTCCGTCCCGTCAAATATTCTGGATTTATGTACAATGTTCTTTACCTCGTACTCAATGCTTTTGTGCAGTTTGATGAATTGAATGTGTAGCACATTCGAGGAGAAGAAATCGATGAATGCCTTCCGCGCCTCAATAATGACACTGGTACAGTCTCGGCTGACTGCATCCCTTGGGCGCTTCGTCTGTGGGTCTCAAGAATGCATTGAAATACCATCTAGTATGTTCCTCATATTTTTCCGAAGCCTTCCGTCTCTTGTTGCAACTTCTGAGAGGGAAAGATGTCTGGGAGGTGGTCAGAGCGTGACGGAAAGCCACCCAAGATCAGCAATCTCAACTCCGCTCCTTATCAGTTACCATATACGGTTACGATCACAGCAGTTGCACTACTGTTGCTCAACCGCCGGTCAAGGCATTGCGGGCATTACTAGCCATGCCACCCTACATTTGACAGGCCGGGAGCTACTAATCACTGAAGAAAAATTGAACTTGTGAACGGAGGAAGGATCAGTGGAAAGTATCTCGAGAAGAGTCGAAGTAGTCGACTCGTTATAACTTATGGCTTCTCGACAGTAAGACTTACTATACTGTAAGCAATGCCAGTCCTATGAGTATCATCAAAATTATATTGATACATCCACGGCTTTTCCGGCAACTGAACAGGGTGTTTAGGATAGCACACGGTGGCATGAACATGTTGATTGCAAATATTGCTGTATCGCCGTGCAGCCACAGTTGCCACAGTCGGCAACCCTCGGCAATACTCGGCAGTGTGACAGGAACTGTGACGAGCCTCGGAGAAGAGTTGCATTACTGTTCCAATCCTTGCTCCCTCTCGGCATCCCTCTCATACTCCCTGGACAAGGCCTGTAAAATCATGAACCGTATATTCAGACTCCAGGAATCCATCAGTGAAAACTCCGAGAGCTTCCGGTGAGCGGTTCGTCCTGCAGAGAGGGAAAAGCGCGAAAATTGCACTTCTGGTACAGTGATAGTACTAGTAAGGCAATGAGAGGTGTTCCAAATAGGCGGGATGGCTCCTTGCGCCATGTACTAGAACGGAGACTCTTTAAGACGCGCTATGTAGGTTGGACAGGACGAGACGGCAGCCATGGCACGGTCACAGTACTAGTAACGTGGTAACCATACAAGGACCATCATCGCCAAAAGTGCACGACGCAGATCTCACATTATCGCACATTGTATGTGAAATCTGTCCTGTCTTGCTTATCTGTATTAGTTGCCCTTTTTCTTGCACTACTTTCGTGTTGGGTTGCGATGACTTACCATGTATTTGTCATCTTCAGTTCCCTCGCCGCATCGTGCAGCGGTGCTAATGGCCGGAAAGAGATGTGTCAGCGAAGGTAAGATATCACCGAGAGAACACAAGAAATACGTACTGTCTCGACCAGACAATGTCCACCGCATTTCGGTTCCAGTCACTGTCTTTACCTTTCAACGCGTTCGGCTTCACCATACATCGCACATCGCTGACAGAGATTCATACCCACATATGCAGGTACAAAAAATATAATACAGCCTTTACACACCGTCAAATAACGTACACACTCGCTGAACGTACTACCAGCGCGATGCTGACGAGGCGAGACCGCGAGATCAAAACTGGAAGAGAGGAATGGGATGATACGAGCTGAGCGCCAGACGTGGCGAATGAACTCTGGTGCAAAGTATATGAGCAGAATGAGGGTCCGAGTCGAGAAATACCGACAATACTGTGGGCAGAAGCCCTTGAATGGTCACGCGCAACGACGCAGATCGAGCAGCTAAATAAGCATCACTAACTAGATGACAATGCGAACAGAAGAGGGTAGGTACTCACCGAGATTCCAGTGGCGGAAGTGGTGAAGTCCTGAGGTTGAACTTCGCGAGTCGCGCTTGTTGACATAGTCATTGAAGCCGAGGCCCGGAATGTCGATGACGGTGAGTCTGTCGAGCTGCTCGTGGTCGCGGCGGCTGTAGTCCCTCGGCGGGGACAGCTCAGTGGAGTTCAAGAGCGTGTTCACTAGTCTTGTCGGCTTTAGCTCGCCCTCTTGTTAGCTAGTAGCCCGCCGGTCTGCTGGTTCGCCCACTCACCTGCCTACCCTCGGCTTCTCGCCAGCCTGCGCTCGGCTCATTACGCACTCGCTCGCCCTTTCCCGCCCGCTCGTCCACTCGCCGCTGGATTGTTGTTGCCCGCCCGCGCTCACCTTCTTGCTGGTTCTCCTGCCACCTCGTCTACTCACCCGCCTCCTCGCCTACTTGCCTACCCTCTCGTCCGCTCGCCTCGGCTCGCTTCCTCGCGGCTCCTCGCCCGCCTGTTCTTATCCGCTCACCCATAAGTACTCGCTTTCTCGAATGCTTGCCCGTAGCCTGCTCACCCGCTCGACCTTGCCTTGTCCATGCCAACCGCGCCAACCGCGCACACCCGTACCCGCTGCGGCGGGTTTGTACCCGGGCGGGTACGGGCCCGGGTAGAGTACGGGATACCCATGCATATACTGATGCTCTTCCTGAGGGCCGGGGCTGGGGTCGCGGCCATCGTCGACTTCATTGACGACAGCACAATGTGTATATGCACCAGGAGCAGCACCCCCAGCGCAAACGAGTTAAAGGACGAGGCGAGCGGGATAGAAGTGTGATGAGAACAATCAAGAGAGATCGATGGTTGGGCAGGCATGCAAGGGCGGGTGGGCGCGTGAGATCGGGCAGGTGGAACCGGCGGGCGGGGATAACAGCGGCGACAATAGAGTTGGTTCACAATCAGTAAAGGGGATGGCGAGAGCGAGGTACTTGGAGGACAATGTCGGAGTGTGCAAGTGAGAGGATGGTGGTTGTGGAAGAAGAATTTGAGAGACGACACAGCGTCTCAAGATCTCAAGACTGGCTATATGCGCCCACGTGACCGCGTGCAGTCGAGCACTGCGGCTGAGGTCCAGGACGCGGACTTCGATGTGCTGCTAAGTCACACCGTGCCATGAGGCCTTGAGGGTGTACCTCCCCATCCTTTACGCTGTTTTCATGCCCTCGTTCGCAACTGCCTGCATAGGCCCCAAAGGCGACTTTTGTGCCCGAAGGATGACCTGAACAGCCTGTAGTATGCGCCTCGTCGCCGCTCTGAGCCTACCCGCGCTGCATAGGCCCGTACGTGCCTGCAACTTCCCCGTTTCCGATCGAAATCTATATTGATAGGTCAGCATATACCTCAGGAACTGTGTCATACATGATGGGTACATGCCGCGCAGCCTGAAACTTGAATGGTCCTAATTCAATTTATTCCGGAGATCGCACTGACATGCTGACTCGACGATACTCATAGTCTCTAGACAGATTACGCGTCCGCTCTCGCCGTCTGCGCTCATCTTAAAAGCGGCACCAAGCGGTGCCAATTCTCTGCGCATGTCTTCACAAGTCTGGTACGTTGTCGACTTACAATGGCATCTCAGAAAGCTATCTACATCCAACACCACCTCTTGCAGTCTTCCCGTTCTCTCTAGTTATATCTGGAGCGAATGTCAAATCTTACGAGGTAAGTAACACAACTCGCCGCTTGTGAGATAATTATCCGGCACTTTTGCTGATGATGTCAGAGATCTGAGATTTGATTTCCAAGCGCCGAATCGAGATTGTCTTCCACCTCTTACGCTGAACTGGCCCGGGTACTACTGTAAAGTGGCAAACGCGTTTGCATTATTGTCCTACACCGCGACACGAAGACATCTCATATTTAAGCATGCCGCATTAAATTTATACATCTCAAGGACACTTTCAGATATCCTAAGGCTGGAGAGAGGGCGGGGACATGCTGTCTGTATGAGAGACTACCGTGACTTCGCCCGCCAAAATTGCAGAAGACTCGAGTGGGCGCTCGAAATGCACCTTACACTTTGTCCTGAGGTGCAGAGAGCAGGTAGCTCTTAATGCGTGCTGGGGGTACAGTATCGCAAATGCAATGCTTACGGTTAAGTAGTTGATATGGTACTACGAACTGAGGATCTCTATGAAAAGTACAAATGTTTGCCACCGGTAGTGCTTTTTTGCAACTTTTTTTGAGTTGGTCATCTTCAAACACAACACCCCAACGCACTTGAAGCACGGAGAAACTCGCACGAGGGATGCTGTGCCACAGATTTCAACCCGCTAATGGGTCGGTACCTTCAATGGGCCACCTTCCAGTTGGAGCGAACACCGAGCCATTCCCGGGGGGATCACAATTACTACATTTAGTAGGTGACCCATCGGACGTTGGTGACTGAGAATTTGAAGGAAGCTTGGACCAGTCTACTGCCAAGTGTAGTCTGTAGCCATCTCCTCGCTGCTTCGTTGACTCCGACATTTTCAAGCGATGGTGTAAGACCACGGTACAACGGGTCTTTGGAAACAGCCAAGAATGGTAAGAATGAAGAGTACAAACCTTAACAGATATCATGTGTAGAAGGGAAACGTGCGTAAGGTAACGTTCGCGAAGCTACCACGCAGCTATGCAGCGGTCCGTCCGAGAAACAGAGTACGTATAACCAATGGCCCACGTTTGACGTGGAAGTAGGGACTGTGTTGCACGGACCTCTGCAAGCATCAGAAACACCACGAGTTCTTGACTCGGAAGCCTGAAGGTCTGGAAAGCCTCCAGTCTCATGGTAGCGCGTCTTACTGCGGTGAAGCGTTGTCTCTTTGGGGATGCGCCGCGCGAACGTTTGCAATTGAAGACGCTGTCAGCGATGGCGATGGCGATGGCTTGACTTACTGGGATTATGACCATGATGTGCAGGGTCCTTCCATGAATACGCAGGTGAGACCATCTTTGCGGTGTGCAGCGCATGCGGCGCGGTTGCAGGTTACGGTCAGCTGTCACATTGACATGTCGCTTCCACTGACATACTAATGATGCAAAGACCCAGATCATGAACAGTCAATAACATAGCCAGGTCGGTATACGTATACCGTCATTACCGCCCAGCCTTCACAAATCTTCCTACACGGTGCCACCACAGATGTTCTTCACTTTCTTCAGGCAGACCCCACAACTCGCCTTTACTCCAGCCATCCATTTGTTTGATCCACTCGTGTGTTGGACGGTCCAGGCAGCACCCGTCCATCGCACATCTCCACAGAGGCGTCCAGAAGTGCTGCCACCACCCAACGTCCGCTCTCGGACTGAGGACGTGCTCGTAGAACAGCAGCTGCCCCCCGGGTCTCAGCAGAAGTTCGACAAGGGTCCGTATGTTCTGCTTCGGGTTCGGCACTGAGCAGAATGAGAGGATGGAGATGATGGTATCGACCGACTGCGGCTCTCCTATGGTGCGGGACGCCTAGCCACCACCACTTATGTACAACGGTTATAGACCTTTCAATATTCACCGTATTTTTGATCTGCTCTGGTAGATCGACTCCGTTTGATGAGCAGGAATTTCCTACCAGACGGATTTTTTAATAACACAATATTGAGCAAGTTGTTACACCGAGAATTGGCCACTGGGCGTCTATACATCCCAATTTAGTAGGTACGTCGGCGCTACGTACTACCCGCGTCGAAAAGAGTCTCCCGGACACGTCTGTGAGACTTGTACTGCTTCGAATTAAATTGCTTGACAGGGAATTGTGCGTCTTTCGCTCCAAGCCCCACCCAGTAAGCAATACTGATCAGTGTTCTTCGCAACCTTACGTGCTACCGCAAGCTGGTCTCGGTTATAGCGGATGTTCTTCGGTGGCTTGAGCATGTCAAGGCAGTCTGTTGCACACTCAAATGTTTGTCTCATCCGTGCATTGCGAACAAATAAAGTTTTTGTGGTGCTGCCAGACGGCGGGACATTGCAGTGGCATAAAATGAATATATATATTATTTATGTCCTATTATTGACGCGGTGCCGGGTCGATTTGGCCACTGTACATAAGTGGCGGCGCTTAGGCGTCCCGCACCATAGGGCGGACATAATGGTGGCCACATCTTCCACACCGTATGGTAGGACGACGAGGGTCCCGTCGGCCTCGGTGAAGCCAGCGGCGTTAGCGCGCTTGCGAATTTCACCATGCATGAGCTCGTTCGGCTCAAGGGCGATGTATTTTGTGACCTTGTGGTCAAGGTACTTCGCCGTGTGGCCATAACCTGTCCAGGGGTATGACAGCTCTTCGTTCCGGTAGTAATAGCATTTACGCACCGGCACCAACGTCCAATACCACACCTTGCGCATTCGCAGGTATGAGGCCTTCTTTCACGGAGCGCGAATTCGTGTCCACGCCGTCTCCGTATGCGCTCCAGACGTGCATCATGAAGATTCGCGAGATTCCGCGTGGGCGAAGAAGCAAGGTGGGCGATCGTAGGATCGCGCGAAGAGTCGGAACAAAGCCAAGTTGTAGGCAGAGCTTCAATTCGGACAGAACAGCCAGCGCTGCGGACAATCTCATCGTAGCCGACGACGCTCAGCAAGTGAAGGACAATTGGTGGGAAACGACTCTGCGAAGATTGAGTGGGAATGCATGCTGCCTGATGTTTTGCAAGGCGCCGTCCATGGACTGCGCGCCAGGGAGAGTCGGCACGTGCCCCAGCCAGCGCCGCCGAGCTCACCGCTCAACGAGCGCGTAACTGCCCATCTTCGACCACATCCACAGGGACGGGCTGTGCGAGGCTTGGGCTCAGCATCGACGAGGACGTCCAGCTAGTGGCTTGCTTCCTCTGCTTTTGTGAAGGCAATTGCCGGTGTGTTGTCCTTTTGCTGCGCTGGGAACGTATGAGTTGACTTCGTGCGACTACTCTTACCCCAGGTATCCGCAGGCATCTCGATGTCCGTTCAAACATCAGTATCGCGCGCTCTCCAGCGAGTATGGACGGCATTTATTGCTGCTGTAGGACGGCTGGACAAGTCGCTTTCGCCGAAAGACACGCTCCGGCGGCTCGGCCAGCACAGATGGACGCTTTCCGACTCGATTTACGTCTTCCACATCGCCCTCGCCACCTTCTGGCTCAGCTTAATGCAGGTGCCAGGCTTCCCGCTCAAGCTCATGATACCCATCCTCTACGCAACTGCGCTCCTCGTACCCCTGACCTCGCAGTTCTTCATCCCGGCTACCCCGATCTTCGCGTGGCTCCTCACCTTCTACACCTCACGGTTCATCCCCGTGAGCTGGCGACCGACGATTTCTGTCGTCCTCCTTCCAACGCTCGAGTCCGTGCTGTACGGTGCTAACATATCCGACCTCCTCACCCGCTTCACGCATCGGTTCCTCGACATCCTCGCCTGGCTCCCGTACGGCCTCATCCACTTCATCTTCCCATTCGTTGTTGCGGCGTTCCTGTGGCTCTTCCGCACAAAGGAGGCGCTACACCTCTGGGGACGAGCGTTCGGATACATGAATCTCATTGGTGTCACCATGCAGATTCTCATGCCCTGCGCACCGCCGTGGTACGAGCTCATCTACGGGCTTACTCCTGCCAACTACAGCATGCCAGGCTCACCGGGGGGTCTTGCGCGTATCGACCGTCTGTTCCATTCCAACGGTTACACCGTCGCCTTCAGCAATTCGCCTGTCGTCTTCGGTGCTTTCCCGTCTCTCCATTCTGCATGCGCTACCATGGAGGCGCTCTTTATCTCCCACTTCTTCCCGCAGTGCACCAGATACATCTGGACATACGCTGCCGTCCTTTATTGGGCGACGATGTACCTCACCCACCACTACCTCATCGACGTCGTCGGCGGTTCGTGCCTCGCAATCGCATGCTTCTACCTCTTTCTCCCCGACGAGCTCAAGAGCACAAACGCCCTCCTGCCCCCAGGCGGGCTGAGCTCCACCGCATTCGGCAGCAAGCGATCGAAGTACGAGCTCTACGACCTGGATGAGCCTGTGCGCAGGCATGGGCGAGGAGCAAGCGGCAGCATCATGCGCGACGCGTCGGAGTACGACCTCGAGGAATCGGACAGGGAGTCGGATGAGGAGATGGACATCACCTTCCGCTCGCCGATCACGCCTGGGCCGACGTCGGCGACTCCGCTCATGAAGCCTCAACGCGGCGCGGCGAGCCAGGCGAAGAAGAGCCACCGGCACACAGCTAGCATCGCGAGCCTCATTCGCGCAGAGGAGCGCGCAGAGGATGGGTGGAGCCCCATCAACACGTCTTTCAACATTCCGCCTATCCCGCGGAACGATGAGGCGAGGAGTCCGCGGCCATAGAAGATTGCCTCGTCAGAGCATTTTGGGGACATGGGTATGATTTCGGTCGGCTTCTCAGTTCTGGAGTATCAATGTAATCTCTTTTTCTCCGCGTGCAGGTAGCCTAGCATCTTTACCAGACAGTCTGTTCCGTTTCGCAGGCGTCACATACAGCTTGTCCGTCAATCGCTCGTTTAACGCACTATCTATATCCGTACAGCTAATGTAACACATACTGCGATCCGCCGGAGGAATTGAAGACTCAGAAGGAGACTGCAGCTCACCTGAGAGGTAAATTGCTTCCGTGTCAAGCCACGTTGGTCTTCAAAACTTCATGATCAAGCTTCAAGTGCAGGCCAAAAAAACTACCAGCCTACCAGCTATATACGTTTTCCGGCAGGAATTCTACTTGCATGATCTTCCGAGTTCTCTGGGCTGCGACCGTCAGTTGTTGCCGGAGCAGTTGCCGTGCGTATCGTACTTACTTACCTCAATTTAAAACCTGGTACTTACCGCTGCCAGTCACCTTAGGTTCGTCGGAAATCTCGATTCGGCGCTTGTAAATATGATCTCTGACTGGGATGGTCCTTGTATGGTTACGACATTACTGTGACCGTGGCTGCCGTCTCATCCTGTCCAACCTAGCGCGTTTTGAGAAGTCTACGTTCTAGTACATGGAGGGCTGCCCCGCCCATTTGGAAAACAATCTCTTGCTGCCTCAGCAAAACCAGTACACGGCACAGTCGAATCCTCGCATTGCGTTGTTGAACCGGCGCCGCAGGACAATGGACACACCTTGTTCGAGTAGAGCCCACGGCAATGGCGTTGTCGACGGCGCGTTTACTTGCGAACGTTGCGCAATGCGTCCCGAATGACTCGTCACTGCAACGTCTCGAATCGTTCTACATGCAAAGTCCGAAGGCGCTCAACCGTAGGATTGGAGACTTTCCTGCATTCTACAGACCCACAATTCAGAGGCTGATAGCCTCCTCAGATGCCGTACGCGATCATGCGATGCACCCGCCCTTTACACGTCAAACGTGGGCCACTGTCTATGCGTGCTCCTGAGCGCGTGGACCGCAGTACAGTTGCATAACTGCTTCGCGGACGTCACGTTGCGCACGTTCACGGGTCCGCACCAGTCAAGCTTCAAGGTTCGTCTTGCGAACGATTCCATGTCCAAATAGACGCTATCTGCGATGAAGTTATCTCCAGGAAAGCAACACAGCAGATTGGGCTGCCTGACGGCGCAGCGCAGTCCTCCGAGGTGATCCTTGAAAACGCTTACAGTTACGCTGAGCCTAGAATGCACAGTAATTATATGCCAAACCACCGCTCTAATCGCGCCATCTCCTTACACTTTCTCTGATTCCAATGCACCGTGACACACCACTGACCACCGAATGTCTGATGGGCTCTTGTCCGGTGCCCACCCACACACGACCAAGACACAGTCAGCCGCTCTACGCGTCTCTGTCCGAAGCCTAGGTCTGCCTCAGAGTCTGCGTGGTGGTAAGTCGTGCTCAATCATGTTGGACAATATTCACTGCGTCAACGCTTTGGCTTGAATCCAGCACCATCCATCGTAGTGGGCGTTGCTCAGAAAATTGTTCTAACTGTCCCATACTCCAGGTTGCGATAGGTAATGGCCAGGGTGTCACAGCGCCGACTGTGCAGCACTTCAGTGAGCTCTGGACCTAACTTATGCCACGTCCTAGCAGCACCTCACCTCCGATTCAAGGACAGTCTGCCGTTCTAGGTCTCCAACCGAGGCCGGAGTCGCGACGCCGAGTCCCTGGTAAGTACCTCCGTCTGCGATTTTTGTCGACCCCGTGCTCAGCCACGTTTGACGTTCAATTCATCTGCGCCAGCGTCCATGAATAATGCAGCATCTTCGGCATTCAGTGGACGCTTTGCGTCATCCTGAACGCGCTGAACGTGCACGGGAAGGCATTATTGAGGCATATATAAGGAGGCCCTCGCTGTAGGATGAGGCTCAGGCAAAGAAACCCGCATTCCAAGCCTACCACACATCTGCAATGAAGGCCATCTTGAGGTACGTGGTCGACGGCTCACTTGTCGCCCTACTCGAGTCTAATGGTAACTGCCACGCAGCTCGCTCCTCCTGCTCGTCTCCGTCGCCAGTGCCCTCGTCCTCGACACCCCGTCGGGCTGGAGGTCTGGGCAGACGGTCACGGAGCACTGGCAGACTCAGCCCGGCGACGCGGCGACGTTCAACCTGGAGCTGGCGAACAACCAGAACAACCACCAGTGGGACGTCGACAACAACGTGCGCACCGCCGACGAGGCTGCTACGTTCCGCCTTCCCAATGTGCCTGCTGGGTGAGTGCGCGTTACGGCCGCACTTGTCGCACCGCGATTGACAATGTTTCCGCTCAGCCGTTACAACTTGAGGGCCGTTAACACCAAGTGAGTGCATTCTGAACCTGTAGGAATCGTGACTAATGTCTGCACTACGCTAGCAACGAGAATCAGGTGTACGCTCAGTCCGGCTGGTTCAACATCGCTCAGTGAAGCAATGCCAATTTTAGTGAGGTTGTGACTGTCGTTGAGGATTAGTCGCTGTCGTTGAAGAATAGTCTTTGTACGGTTTGCTGTTGTCGAACGGAGCGATGTGATGTTGTCGGTGTATCAAGTTGTGAAGACGAGTCGGGCCGTGATTTGAACCATCTGAGTTCAAGCTAAAATCTTCAACCGTTCAATCGTTCAACAGTGAATTCCGCATGATTCCATGTTCACATATGTACATCCGATGGAGTTCAGCCGGAACGGAAGATGTCCGACTGAGCATCACGGCCTCCAATGGGTAGTTTCCAGGCAGCCAAGCGTATCTAAGATCTCGACTTCCGGTACGCCGTTACTTCTTATCGCGAAGCTGACATGCTGTACCTACACCGGATTGAATGTCGGCCTTGCAGGATACTTCGACTCACCGTATTCAGGTACACACCTCATCATGTCACAATTGAAATGTTCAGATATTACTGTAGTATGTCAACACACGTAAGGTCAGCCTCGACGGAGAAGTCCGTCTCCGCTAGTGAGGTCAGCCGCCTGAGACTCATCATGACATCTACTTGAACAAAATCCTCCTCAGCTGGAATGCGATCCGCCGTTGTAACTTGCCAGCCGCCGATCGCGGCGCTGGCGGTCAGCCATCATGGAATTTACACACAACCGTGACTGTGCATGCCATCAGTCGAAGTCCACGATGACCGTCCGCGTTCTCTTCGCCCTCCAGTGGGGTCGTAACCTACGCGGATCTTTGCCCGTTTTCACCTGCGCAGATTCTCCTTCCCATCCAGATCGATATCTTATGCTCGAGGTGATACAACTTTCCCGGACCACGCCAGCATTGCGCTATCTGTTAGCCCGAAGTCGCCCATCCAAGGAAGTAAATGACAATGCAGAACTTCGCGAGCAACATTACAACATTGATAGATATAGCTTATGAACACACAACAAAGTCTACATCAACTATACACGCTCCCCGACAACCTCTCTGCCCAACTTCTCCACCTCCCTCTGCAGCAGCGCCGTCACGGCACTACGTATTCTCGCAATCTCCTCCGCAGTCTGCCACCCAGGGGCACTCTGCGCCTCCACCTTCAGCCTCGGCGATGCAGCATCACCCCACCAGCCGCTCTCCGAGACCCGTGCGCTCGCCTTTTCTTGGCGAGGCCGCACAGGGTCTGTCCTTCCGCCGCTAGTGCCCTGCGAAAGCTCTGGCATGTCGCCCGTGCTGACGGCGAGGCCTAACATCTCCCGTACGGCAGTGTTGTCGACTGGTTTGCCGAAGGTGATGCTGAGCGCTGCGCCTGGTCGGGGGAAGAACTTCCAGGGAGCGGAGCGGCCCTCTGGCATCAATTGGTCGAAGCCTGCATAATCAGAATGGGGGGCTCAGATACCGTGTCATCCTGATCAGTGAGGGACTTACCGGTTAGCCACATAGGGATGATAATCGGAGGTTTGATTGTCTCCATCAGTATACGACCTCTGTGTGCCACTGAGTAAACGACTACTGGGCGTGGTGAAGGCACGTACACACCCCATTTGAACCGTATCAAGTCCACGGGACTGTGCCCTGGAGCTCGCGTGGGTTGGTTGACTTTCCCTTCGCCAAACAAGTGAATCTACACGGTACTGTCAATCTAGAATCATGGAACTGCGACTGCAGGCTCACCCAAGCACCGCTGTTCAACTTCTTGATGGCAAGATCAATAGCGGGCTGGAAGACACCATTTCCCCGGAAAGTCTCGATAACCTGCCCCTTACGAAAGAACTCGGAGAACATCCTGGCTGGTTCATGTTAGCTCATAGAACATGCAACTACACGAAGGCCGAGCACGCGAGCACTCACGGATTCGTGAACATGATGTCGGATGCCCCTAGCGTCCATCTCGTCATGCGCGTATTGAGGTGGTACCGAAGCGGGAGAACCCCCCACATAACTGGTTCATCCAGACTAATATTATCAAGAACGTTAATTGAGCGTTTTTGAAACTGGAGAACGAAATCACGGACGTCGAGATATGGTTGGATACTTGGCCGAATCGTCAGACAGACATCTGACGAAGCAGACCAGACTTACTGGTCACCACACCGCGACCTGAGTTTCTCTCGTCGCTCTCGAGTGCTTTATATAGATTCTCTAGGCCATTCACAGTCACAGAAGAGCAGTAGCCGATTTTGAGAAATGTTTTGCAAAGTAGCCCCACTGTTCCGACAGTTGCCTTCGAAAGCAGGGACATATAAGACTCGCACGGATTCTAGCCCGTCGAGATCAAGAAGAGATCTCCCGGGTTCTCCCAGGCGTAGAGAAGAAGGAGGTTTTGGACGTCGATTGTCGCGGGTAGAGCGCGAGGAGGGAATGGTCTTGGAGAGAAATGCGAGAGAGCAGGCGCCACGGTCACGTCAGACGCGAGAAGATGTCACATGCACCATCGACGCGTCTGTGGCGCGCGCAACACGATTCCGAACCTCGAACCAACTGGCTTGTGTCCTCTCCGTCTGAAAGGACGTGCGAAGGCGCCTGTACGCGCTAAGCAGATATGGTGTTTCATTTAACAACAGTTTCCGGTCCAACAAGCATTTCCATTCAAGTACTTAGATGCCGCCGCTATGCTGCAACAAGTTGCAAATCCCGGCTAACGGACGTCAAGCAATGACTTTCAAAGCTTCGTCAAAATCGGCGATGATATCTGCGACGTTCTCGATTCCAACCGATACCTGGAAAGAAGATCGGTACTGCAATCAGTGATCTGAGCAGGCAACGTACGCGAATCAGGTCGGGAGTTACGCCAGACGCCAATTGCTCCTCCGAACTGAGCTGCTGATGGGTCGTTGTGGCAGGGTGGATGACCAGCGTCTTTGCATCGCCTAACAGAGGGCAGGTGAGCAACCATGGTGCCTCCCGGTAGCACCACACTGACCAACGTTCGCGAGATTGCTCGCCAACTTAAGGTTGTCAACCACCGCGCTGCCCGCTTTGGCATCTCCCTTGACACCGAAGCTCAACATGCCACCGTACATGTTCGGTCGCAACAGCTGTTGTGCGAGCTGGTGCGACGTGTGGGATTCAAGTCCAAGGTAGGACACCCAGGTGACCTTGGGATGTTGCTCGAGGAACCTACGGACATACCCGATGAGCACCGGTTCTTTCCATCATGACCGCTCGAAAACAAGGCACCTTGCAAGCGCCAACGCGTTCTGCGAATGGCGCTCTGCCCGGAGGCTGAGTGTCTCGAGGCCCTGAAGGAGGAGGAACGCTGCGAACGGGTTCATGCAGGAGCCCAAGTCGCGAAGGACGATCAGGCGGCAGACCATGGCGAAGGCCATCGGCCCGAAGGCTTTGCTAAAGACGAGGCCGTGGTAGCCCTCGGAGGCCTCAGTAAACATCGGGAACTTCCCTGAGCCGACCCAGTCAAACTTGCCTGTCGCGTAGGATAGGGTCAGTGTGTGGTCAGCGAGTAGCAGTAGCATACCCGAATCTATGACAACTCCGGCGATTGTCGTTCCATGACCGCCAATCCACTTCGTCGCACTGTGCACTGAAGATGGTTTGAGCGAGGGATAAGCGCATGCACGATGAACACGCGTACCAACGATGTCTGCTCCGTGGTCAATTGGGCGCACTAAATAACCTGTGAAAGCGAGCATAAGCTTTCGCACTTCGAAGGTATGCCGGCCAGATACTTGCCGCCCATCCCGAAAGTGTTATTAACAATTAACGGGATCTTATGTTCATGGGCGACCTAGGGGGGTTCTCAATGGATACGAGGCCCGGGAAATCATGCAAAAGCATACCTTCGCCAGCTCGGGCAAGGGTACGACATTGTATTTTGGATTTCCGATGCTCTCGACATATATCGCTTTGGTCTTCTCGTCAATAGCGGCAGCAAAGGTATTCGGGTCTTCCCCGGTCACGATTTTGGCACCAATTCCAAACTTCTTGAGATACACTAGCAAAAACGGAATCGATTAGGGAAGTACGCATAGCTGACCACTACTACGACCGGTACCTTTAAACTGATTGTATGTCTGAAGCAAGGTTCGATCAATACTGCAGATCCCCGACGATACCATGGATCAAACCTACTCCTCCGTACAGGAATGACCTTCCGGCTCTTGGTGAGTCTCATTCATGAGTGTACCCGCATGACGAGACTCACGTAGACACGATGTTGTCACCCGCACCAGCAATTGCTGAGATCGCCATGAACTGCGCAGACTGGCCACTCGAAGCAGCGACTGCAGCTACTCCACCTTCGAGTGCAGCCATACGCGCCTCGAATACCTCCTAAGCACATTGAATCATAGTGAGCACCTACTAGGGATCTTGCAAAGGTGCGCACGAGCCACGTACCACCGTGGGATTGGAGACGCGAGAGTACATGTAACCGACCTTCCTACCAGCGAAGAGGTCGGCAGCATGCTATCGCGATCCTGAGAACCATACAGTATTCAAGGACCTAAGCCATATCGTACCTCGGAGTCATTGAAGACGAAGCTTGTACTGGCGTAGATGGGTGGTGCCCGCGCGTTCGAAGCCGAGTCGGGCACTTGTCCGGCGTGCAACTGGAGTGTTTCGAACTCGGGTGTCCTGACCCATCGTCAAACGGCGAGACACAAGCATGAATAATGTCGACAACTTACTTATAGAAGCGTTGTTCGGTCATGTTGCAGAGGAAGAAGCAGGATACTTCGCTGTTCACGCTGATGCCTATAAATGCTACCGCACCGCGGGAGACTCACACTCCGCTGTGAGCGACAGTGCGGAGGGCGATACAGCAGGTTTCAGTTGGTCCATGACCGTCCATCACATACTTGCGTCAACAGTGTTTCAATAGGGTTCCGTCAGTGCGCAACTCCCGAGGGAACCCATGTGTTGCTAGGTGGACTCCGAGGAGTTGCATGATCTGCGCGCGGTGGCCGCGGAAGTTTCTGTCGCTGTGCCTTTCTGGCACTTCGACGAAAACCACCTGAGGATCTCATAAGATAGCTGCTAGAGATGGATTGCGGTCGCGCGCGTGAACAAAACTCAGCCTGAGAGCAGCTGCAGAAGACTTATTACAGAGACGACTTCAACTGAGAAGCTCAAAAAGGGTCGACTTTCTGTTACTTAACGTCGCGGTCACGTGGTTCGTGATGCGCCACCGTTGAAACTCACTCACCGGATGATCCAAGGATGATCATCTCATGGGCGGCCTCACCCGAACCAGCTCAGAGCTTGAGGAGGCTTGAAACGGACCGCCGAATCTTTGTTTGATGGCACGCGATACTCACCACGTACGTTTGACATCCTCCCGACGCCGAGGTTGTTTTGGCAAGTTGGACGAAGCAGTGTTTGAAGCACTTCCGGCACAAATGGAAGGTCGCGGTTCGGATTATTATTGTCAGGGACGGTTTGGGGACGGTGCGTCTTGAGACACTGTTCGAAATTGCCATGGCTATGCTCACACCTTCTGACAGGGTACGCCAAAAGCTCAGTCTCGAAAATTGAGGGTCCATTGACAAAACTTGGGTCAGTCTGAGTCGTGCTGTTTCTGCACCCCCCCGCCCGTCGTCACTTGATCATCTGATAAGTACGTGTTCACTACTTTGTTTTTGCTCGATGTATCAAGTACCCGCATAGCGCATGGGCAATGGCAAGATCATGAAGATAGGTATTTCCTCTGCCAAGCCGCTTCAGGGGGCATAGCTCCGATACAATACGACCATTGTTGGATTTGAATCTCGTCGACAGTGGGGACCAACTAAATTGGACCCAGACAACATGGCAGGCTGTGGTCTCCGAGCACAATTTCGATTCGAAGTTGACTCTATAGCTGAAGGGTCTATGACAACGCTACGATAGGCCGTTAACGTTGCGAAGTACTAATCAAACCCGTTCAGGCTCAATGTCAAGTTCTCATGAAGGTCGGAGGAGACTCGAAGGAACGGGTACGGTCATCAGGCAAAGTCGAATAAGTCTTTCGTTCCCACAGACGTCTTCACGCCGTCGACGTGACGGCCCGCGATTACCCAATGCGTGAGTACTTGTCGTGCGAAGCCCCCTCTTATGCAGAGGCTCCTCCTATTAGTAACGAAGGAGCCTGCAAGTTCCACTGACTTACACCACCTAGGTTTCTTGCTGACAGCCTCGGCGCCAGACGGGTCAGTTGGTGTACACGTACCAACTGCGCAATACATGCCAGTCCACACAGCCCTGAATGGAAGGCGCTTTCGTTGACCGAGCCGACCTCGCTGAGAAGCTAATCTTAGCTGACAGTTGTGAGTACGAGGTGTTCCAGTATCACAAAGCGGATAGGCAGAGATAGCATGCATAAGTGTCACACAAACTGGGCGTATGTAGATCGAAGGGGAGGTCTGGAGGTCTGGCGGCGACTACGTCGTGCGAACCTGGCATGCCTTCTGCGATATGTGCTTTGGCAGCATGTACAATGCTGAATATGCATCGTTCCATCAACGGACCAGTGCGTTCAAGCCACTGCGACATCTGTCAATTAATAAGTTAGGTGCGTCGCAGCAAGTCACAAACATCTGCATCAACACTGATTGAACAGAAATATCCTAGTAGCTGACTACTACCAACAACGACCTTCCGAGCCTAATTTTGTCAAACCCATGCTCAGATCTCATTTAACAATCCGGCGACGCCTGAGGTGTGTGTAAGTAGGCTCGACACGTGTATACCTGCACCTCGGATGTTTCTGCAAATACAGCCGAGCCGCGGCATGATTGTTCGCCGACCGTGGGCGTCCACCTTCTCAGCGCGCATTTAAGGCGTTGCTGACAGTGGGTTTCAGCCTGACACCTTCATTAAGTACGCTGATATGACATTTCGATGCATAGAGTGCAACTTGAAGAACGAAGCTTTCGAGCCAATTTGGTGAGTATCGAGTGTCCTGGTGAGAAGAAGGGAGGAGGTAGACTCGGATCTAGACGTGAGTCCGAGTCGCCTCCTTGAGTCGCGACGTGGCGAAGGCGAAAGCTTTACTAGTACGGTATGTATATAACCGTACTGTGGCTCGCTTAACATGAATGTGCCACTAGATATCTTCAAAGGAGTCAGAGAAGCCTGCATGCCGAGTGCTCCCGGCGCGCAATCGACCTATTATGGCAGAACGAAGAATGGACCACAAAGAGGTCGCGGCAGCAGTCGAACGGCGGTCCCTCAATGGAGCAGGCACATGAGGCAGGTCTCTTCCATGCAAGTGTAGCCGAGTGTACATACTAAGTTGAAATATCCCTCATCAGTCCCCAAGTCTCATCATTGAGATCCATGACATTCCAACCCTGACATTGGTCGAAAAAGTATGTAACGTAAGATGCACGGGCCCGGTAGACATGCGCGCAAACCCTTCATGAGACCCATTGCGACAATTCTTTGACTGTCCTGGAGTGGCCGACCACAACTCACCTCTCTTATCTGCTTCTTCTTTCAGAACATGTGGAGCGTTCTGCATCCGTGAGACCCGGATGTGCGGCGATCTCAGCCTGCTGTACGTACTGCCTACCCACTTACTCCCACAGTCCATTCCCCGCCTCCCTGGTGATGGACGCTGGTATGATTCGACGTCTCGCCGTCTCATCATGGCTTTGCCGCCGCCGAGGCCCTCTAGGCTGACTCGTGGTCGCCCTTACTCCGCAGGAGTCTGAATCCCGATATTAAGATCTTCCATACAGACAGACTTACCTCCGCTCGTCATCCTCCTTGGGCCGATAGCCCACCAATACATCGGCGGGGAACTCGTTCAAGAGTTCTGTACAACGAGTACACTGGCTCTCGCCCGACTACGACTTGCACCGCCATGGACGTCGAGAGCCGCCCTCGTCTATCCATCTTTCCCTTCTTTGCGCTGCTACAGACCTGCTTGGCATGTCTCCTCGCCCTCTCACCACGTAGGCCTGGTCGAATCGCGGGCTCTGTTGTGCTGGCCACCTTAGTTGCGGCCGCATACTGCTGCACAACAGGGGAAGCCCCACGAGACTATTCAATAGGCAATCTTATCATGATCCAGGTGTTCACGGCGTACCTTCTCCTCTGGCTAGTCAACCCAGTGCATGAGTATCGTCACGAGCACGATTATACTGCCGCCACGAAGCTCCCTTTCGTTCGTCGAGTGTGGTGGCTACTGTGTATAATCAACAATCCACGAGGAGTGGGCTGGTCATACGAGGTACGCACTGCGATACACAGACCTATACGTGTCTCATTTTGTCGGCCTCCTGTATGCCTGTTAGGTCGCGCATCTCCCTACGCGGCCCAGCAGTCCTAAATGGACCTTCGTCGTACACAAACTCCTGTCTGCACTCCGATGGTACCTTTTCCTCGATTTAGCCCAGACCTACAATCAGTCGCCTCTACGGTCGATCTACGACTCAGCAGGGGGACCCCAAGCATACCTTATGCGCCCCATCTCCATCATTGCGCGTTTCAGCAGCCTCGTCGGGTTGCTGGCATTGGAGAATTCGCTAGCCGCTGCGACGAGTGTCGCACTGGGCATCACAACACCACGAGAGTGGCCGGATATCTATGGCCACTGGTCGGATGCTTACACAGTACGGCGATTCTGGGGGTGAGTGAGTCTTCTTTCGCGATTCAGCGCCAGCTGACATCGTGACAGTCGAACATACCATCAGCTTCTGCGTCGGGTGTGTCTTTTGTATGATTCGTGAGGTTTTTGGCTGACTCGGATGCAGCTCACAGCGTCTTGCGGTAAAGCGTGCTGTCGTGCGCTGGGCCTGCGCCCGGGCACCCGTGCATCGTCCTACACTCAGTTGTACGTCGGCTTCGCCGTCTCCGGGTTTCTGCACTGTGGTGGAGACCTAATGGTCAGCCCGTACCTATTCGGCACGTCGTTTCCTTTCTTCATGTCACAGGCCGTGGCGATTACCTTCGAGGACGCCATTATCGGCATCGTGAGAAGGAGCGGGGTGAAGATTCCCTTGAACCTCGCGCATTTCGCGGGATACGCCTGGGCCATTACTTGGTTGTGTATTTCGGCACCACTATACGTCAACTGGAGTTTATTGATTAGTCTTACCGTTCCGAGCGTTACGACGGCTTTTGTTGGATCTGTGGCTACTGTCATGAAGAGCCTGGGATTGGTGCATTGATGCTGATGTAGCTGTAGACGTAGACATCATTTCTTGTTGAAGCCAGTGGGACTTTATGCAATTGAACAATCGGATAGGAGGATGACCGCGCTTGAGATGAACTTCGGCTGCATATACTTGGGTCAGATAGCTTGTGTCGACGTGAAGATGACAAGTGGATACGTAGATGTGTGGAGAGTTGCGTACCTTCTATATCATAATGAAGTCCTTGCGTATGAACAGCGAAAACGTGCAGTGTGCGGTGTCTTGTAAGTACTTTCCAAGCCCTCACTAGCATTCTTGCAGGACTATACGATCTCGACCAGAGCTTGCGGTCGTCTCCAAGCGCCCATAGCTACATGGACAAGCCAATTGGTCTTCAACAAAAGCTTAAGTGACAGTGTATTCGCATTGACGTCCCCACTGGAGCCTTCCCGAGGATCGCCGGGGTAACCTCTAGATCGTCGGAATGAGTTTATGTGGCACCGGTGAGTTCCTAATGGGAAGGAACTGTTCGACTAGAATGGTAGACCCCGTGTACACCACAGCGCTGACGAGAACGGGCCCCGTGGTTGTTGCATTTCTGGGGCGGATGCATGTAGGTGTCTACCTGGACGTTCGCAGTGACGACCCCAATGCTACGAATGAACACCGGAGCCGTATCGACCGCTGTGTGCCGATGATGACAGTCAGTTTCGTCAGCGACGACGTCCATACGATCGATATATCGCATTGAATCTACTCACGGTAAGCTAAATCGGTTGCTGGCATGGACGCGCATGAATCGCTTCCGGCACTGACGGCACTCCCGAAAGCGAAGAAGCCCAGAATACATATTATATGCATTGCAACAGAGATGATTCGCCGCATGTCGTCTGAATCGCCAATCGCAAGTCGAGTCAACGCACCCCATCTTGCGTTCAATTCCTCGCCTACCGCCGCATCTAACAAGACACAGCAGGCGTCGAGCGATGTGAGCTGAGGGTCAGTTCACCTGCGAGTAACCCAGATCCCCATTCACACTCTCTTGCAACTTCAAGAGTCGCTCGAGCATCTTTTTCCCTCGTTCGTTAAGAGTGTCTCGGAAGGGTGGTTCCTTCATCCAGAACAAGCCATGCTGCAGGATGTTGCGCGCACGGATGGCGCCCCCGCGGGTATCGCCCATGCACGCGTGAAGAGTTGCGCGCTTCTGGTATGGGTCGTATGTCGCGCAGTGCAGGATATTGTTGTTGTAGAACACAGTCTCCCCGGCTGAACACGCGGAACATCAGCATGCCAAATCACGAGGAGGGAGCAATGTGGCATACGTTTCAGTGTGACTTGGAGCGCGCCCGGCATGTCCAGAGGGTTCTCAGGAGGGTCTTGAGTGATTGAACGGGCGCGCTGTTCCGGCGTTCGGGGGATCTGATGAGAATCGGGGACGACGTAGAGGCATGAATCTTCGTAGAGCGCACTAATCAACTATTAGCCAAGGGAAGGACGGGAACGAGCTGGGAACATACGTGTTCCATTGAACCTGTGGTCATGTTAGACCATCTCCGCGTCCGATCGGCTCGAAAGCAAGATTTGGGACGTACGCCGTGGTGCCAGATGCTCAGCGCCTGGCGTTCCTCGTCCTCTGTCGCTTTCTCGCGCACGTCATCGCGGTGCCACCTCAAGGCAAAGGCGTGTGATTCGGGGTTGATCAGCATGTTGAACAGCTCTGCGCAAAGTGATTGAGTGCATTAGGGAAGACTGAAGACTGAACATCTATGCGGGCTCACCCATCTGCAGCTCTCCCTCAGTGCAACCAAGGAGCCCTTCCGCGGCCTCGACGAGTGGGTCGGACGTGTACCACTTAGCGAAGGCCGGCTCGTTCATGTCAGGGTGCATGATGTGCTGGACACCCCATGCATCCGGACTGTCTGGGTCATATGGTGGGAACTGGCTGCCAACCTATAGCGCGGACGTTTCTCAGAACTCATGCGATTGACAATATCTAGACGTCCTATGCTCACCGTCCGCCTGAGCTTCCATTCGCCCGAACGGGTGCGTGCGATAGCGCGCTCCGCGGCGTCCTTCAGCTCCTTGAACGACGCCTCTGGGATAAGATTCGGGATGACCACGAATCCTTGTTCGTTGTACAGTTGCTTGTACGACGGGCTGATAGACATCTTACGCTTTGCGAGCTGCTGTGAGATGGAAGCGTCTGTGAGACCCGCGGCTCCGCGCAGTCCAAGACACCATGACCATTATCTATTGCAGCCGCCTCGATCAGTGCTAGCCTGAGGCCGAGGTGCGGCCTCGTGCGTACCAAACATTCTTTGCGACCGCCGTGGCCTTGCTGCAGTATGGTCATGTACTCACAGTGTGGGTGGAACACCGGCGCAGACTCCATACTCGACAAGTTTACCCAGGACGATATGATGCACATCTCCCCACGCAATAGCAAGACCACCCGATCTGTTCTTGCTCACTGAAGAGGTACACCCAGAGGTTATCGCGGTACGAATGTGAGGCATCCCATTGTGGTCGGCCAGGTTGGGTAGAGCCTACTTAGAGGGATGTAATAGACAACGAATAGTGGTGGCAGCGATCACTGACGTGGGATGACTGCTGGATGACTAGTACATACTGTTCGGGCACGTTCGCCAGTATTTGCATACTCCTTGACTTCGATTCTCTCCGCTTTCATAGTTGGGGCATCTCCGCGAAAGAAGCAAGGACAACAAGTGCAGCAATGTCCGCAGTGAAGCAGGATGTTACGGCCGCGGTGGCCAAGAAGACGGCGCCTTACGGGACTTGGGCGTCGCCCATCACAGCGGACGCGATCTTGCAGGGTGTGAGTATGTAACTCTCATGCCCAACCGTGACTCAAACTTCATTCCGCTATTCAGGGCGGGTCAAAGTCCGAACTGTTCGTCGACCCGGTCACCTCCGCCATATACTACATCCAAGGGAGGCCTGCTGAGGGTGGTCGCGATGTCATCGTCGAGGCGAGTACGGGTCGGGACGTGATTGGAAAGGAGTGGAATGCAAGGACAGGCGTACAAGAGGTGCGTGGCTGCACATTATGTCCAGTATATGAATCCTCACACCATTGATAGTATGGCGGCGGTCCAGCTATGGCGTACGGCGGCGCGGTATACTTTTCGAACTACACAGACAATAGGGTGTACGTGGTCGCTGAGGGACACGACCCCAAACCCATCACTCCTGGTGCGTAGTCCTTGACTGCAGTGATCAACCTCTGAGCGTTTCCTACAGATAACAAGAACTTCCGTTACGCCAAGCTCAATGTGCATCCTGAGTACAACCATATCCTTGTCGCGATCCTAGAGGATCACACAAAGCCACGTCCGTCGGATGTCGTCACGACGCTCTGCATCATCAACAGCAAGATCCTCAGCGTCGCCACTGTCGTTTCGGGAGCCGATTTCTATGCCTTCCCATCCTTCTCGCCGGATGGCAGGTACCTCGCCTGGGAACAGTGGGCGCATCCTGACATGCCATGGGAGGGCTCGGAGATCTATGTCGCCAAGGTCGACGTGAACGAGGATGGCCTCGCGCTGAGCGACACCACTTACGTAGCGGGAAGGAAGATCGACATCAGCGCATCTTCGCCTGCCTGGGCGTCGAAAGACATCCTCCTGTTTACCACCGATGAGACTGGATACCAAAACCCCTGGATATACTCCGTGTCATCTGGTAAAGCAACACCAGTCCTTCCGTCACCCATAGACGAGGACTTCAACCAGCCGTTACACAGCCTGGGTGGGGAATACAGCGCGCCGCTAGACCTGCATGCTGGGCGTGCGATTTACACAACACTGAAGGATGACCGCATCGCGCTGTACATCGTCCAGCTCTTCACGGGTGAGATCGAGGAAATTGAGTGCCCCTATACGGATGTCGAAGATTTAAAACGCGTTGGACCCAATTCCTTCGTGTTTCTCGCGAACAGCGCGGAGGCTCCGCAAGTACTCATCGTATGCGTCTTAGCTGATGGTGCGAAGCCTCAGTTCCGCGAGGTCAATGTTGCGTCTACGAGTACTGCGCCGAAGTTCCCGAATTCGTTGATCTCTATCGCCCAGTCTATGACGCTGACGACGGAGGATGGCGAGCTGCACGTTCTGTACTTGCCACCGAAGAACCCCGCATACGAGGCACCGGAGAGTGAGAGGCCACCATGTGTGGTGAATGCCCATGGTGGCCCTACCGGACGGGATTCCGCGTCCCTGAGCTGGACCAGACAGTACTTCACGAGCCGTGGCTGGGCGTGGTACGTCCGTGCCGTGAAGACTGCGTCTGTTGCAGGCAACTAACGTGGTTGTGGCAGGGTGGATGTCAACTACGGTGGAAGTTCAGGGTATGGTCGGAAGTACATGTAAGTCTTCACTCGTCCTCGCCACTTCCCAGTATATTCGTGACCAGGTCCCACTAGAAAGCGACTAGAGGGCAAGTGGGGTATCGTGGACGTGGAGGATTGCACTCGTGCGATGCAACAGCTCTCTAGTCCACCCTACTCCCTCATCGACCCCAAACGAAGCGTCATTCGTGGAGGGTCCGCCGGTGGCTTCACGACTCTGGCGATAATCTGTCTCAAACAAGATGCATTTGCTGCCGCGACGTCGCTATACGGAATCGCGGACTTGCGATCGCTCGCGAAGGAGACGCATAAGTTCGAGTCGCATTACTTGGAGAAGCTCATAGGAGGCACACTGGAGGAGGTGCCTGAGGTTTACGAGGAACGTTCGCCCATCTTCCACGCGGACAAGATCAAGACGCCGTTGCTGGTGAGCGGTCATCTTTGACCCGCTCAGAGTGATTTTCTAACGGCTCGTGTCGTTGCCAGGTTTTGCAAGGCTCAATCGATGCTGTGGTACCACCTGACCAAGCGGAAGTCATCGTAGAGGCGATCAAAAAGCGGCACGGACGCGTTGAGTACACCGTCTTTGAAGGCGAGGGACACGGATGGAGGAAGGCAGAAACCATCAAGGCGGCGTTGGAGCAGGAGCTGCATTTCTACGAGGATGTCTTTGGTATCAAAGGTGACGATGCACCTGCCACTACAGCCTTCGGTCGCGGTTGCTCAGTCCAGTGAATGTTAGGTATTCAAGCTTCGGCTTCGGGCTTATAGACCAGAAGTATACGGCTATAGCTGTTCTGGTGTATTGGACCGTCCAAGGCGTAGTATCGGACCGGGGTTCAAGTTGGCATTCTGGCATCGCAGGACTACGGTCACGGTAGTATGGCAGGAGTTTGTATCGACGAGACTCTTTGCTCCTCCGTAACTGTTTGATATATCGTGATGCGCTACGACTGGGGTAGTCGAGCATCCACTGAGCACTTGAGAGGACGCAGGTATGGTAGTTTCATTGAAAGTTTCATACAATGAGGTATGGTGCTCGCGCTCAAGGCCAACTCAAGGCCTTGAAGCAACTGGGCGCTCGTAATCGGCTGTTGCCGAAAACCGGTTCTCGAACTTCTCTCCAGCTTCTCTCCATGGAGACAGTCCAACACTCTCGACGATAACATATACTTACGTTCTCAGGCCTGACATCGACTGCCATGTCTTCTGATATCCAACCACTCGTGACTCTGTGTTTTCCGAACCGGCAGTAGTCTCGAGCTCGCGATCTTTCTACCGCATGACGCGATTGCCATTGCACCTCATACAGGGGCGGCTTTTCGAGTCACGCACTGACATAACTTCATGGCGGCACGATGACGGAACGTACGCCCAATAAATATATGTACATGACAGGATCCGGCCCAAAGTGTTGCGAACACCTCCTTCGAGTCTTCTCCCATGGCCCATCAATTTCACAAGTGAGTTGCGAGAAGTCCCTCTTCAAAGCCCGGATACCCCTAACATCTGACAATCGACAGAGCTCCTGAGTTTGAGACTCTCCAGCTACACGCTGGGCAGGAGCCCGACCCTACTACGAATGCGCGGGCACCTCCTATCTACGCTACCACTAGTTTCGTCTTCAACAATTCTGAGGTGATTGTGCTTGCTTGCTCTGTGAATGAATGAGTTGAATATAATTGCTTCGATGCAATCAGCACGGCGCCGACTTGTTCGGCCTTAGGTTGGTATTTCTGGTGTCACTGCATGGTGGACCCCATTAACCTCTCTTCAGGACGTTCGGCAACATCTACTCTCGTATTGGCAATCCGACAGTAGTACGCAACAGCCACATACAGTTTGTTGTCAGTTTATTGACAATTGAACGTTAGGAAGTATTCGAGAAGCGTATTGCCGCTCTCGAGGGCGGAGCTGCCGCTGTCGCTGCCTCTAGTGGACAAGCAGCGCAGTTCATGGCGATTTCGACAATCGCTGGAGCCGGGGACAACATCGTGTCTACGTAAGTTTCGAACACAATTGACATTGCGATGTAACTAAACGGGACCTCGTAGGTCCTTCTTGTACGGTGGTGTAAGCTACTTTGCCTTTCGTGAGACCCAGATTCTGATCCATATGGAATCGTAGACCTACAATCAGTTCAAAGGTAGCGTGACTTGGCTCTCATCAATGACCTATCACTCATGCATGTCTTGCAGTCTATTTGAAGCGGTTCAACATCGGTGTCAAGTTTGTGACCAGCGAAGACCCAGAGGCGTTCGCCGCGGCCATTGATGACAAGACGAAGGCCATATACATAGAGAGCATTGGTAACCCGAAGTACAACGTTGCGCCAATCCCGGAGCTTGCAAAGGTCTGCAACGAATCTCTATACAGTCAAATTGCGCACTGATCCGCGAAGGTGGCACATGATCATGGTATCCCGCTGATTGTGGACAACACGTTTGGCATTGGAGGTAAGCCTCAAAGCGCCATCCGTTGTCTTATGTTCACATTGCGTCTGTTGCAGGTTACCTCATTCGTCCCATCGACCATGGCGCAGACATTGTCGGTAAGCCAGAAACTAGTCTAAGTATTTATCATGAGGTGATCGTCTCCTCTAGTCCACAGCGCCACGAAGTGGATAGGCGGCCATGGAAACACGATTGCAGGCGTGGTCATTGACTCTGGTACGCCGGACACGTCAAGCCTCGTTTGTGCATCTGAACCTCACTGTACCACGCTCCAGGCAAGTTTGACTGGGTACGGTCTGGCAAGTTCCCCACCTTCACTGAGCCGTCCGAGGGCTACCACGGCCTCAAATTCAGCGAGACGTTCGGACCGATCGCCTTCGCCATCAAGCTCCGCGTCGAGGTGTTGCGCGATCTCGGCTCGACACTGAACCCCTTCGGCGCATTCCTCCTGCTGCAGGGGCTGGAGACGCTCAGTCTGAGAGGAGAGAGGCATTCGCAGAACGCACTTGCGCTCGCACAGTACGTCGTCCGTTCACTCACTTTTGTCTTGAGAACCCGTCTGAGTAGGTTCGGATGGCCGCAGGTGGCTCGAGCAGCATCCGAAAGTGTCATGGGTGTCGTACCTCGGCCTTCAGTCGCACTCGTCGCACTTGGTCGCGCAAAGGCTCCTGAGGCCAAATGTCTACGGCGGTGTCCTCAGCTTCGGCGTCAAGGGTGGCAACGACGCGAAGGTCGGCAGTGCTGTCGTAGACAACTTGCGCCTGGCGAGCAACCTTGCTAACGTTGGTATGTACTTGCGACGTACATGCATTTTCGGTCAATCATTGACCCTTTTGGGCCCACAGGCGACGCGAAGACACTAGTGATTCATCCCGCGACGACAACGCACCAGCAGCTCACGACGGAGGAGCAATTCGCAACGGGTGTTACACCTGACTTGATCAGGGTACGTGCTCTTCTCGGAACTTGAGGAACGATTGGCCTCGTCTGACATTCCTTGTCATCAGGTGTCTGTTGGCATTGAGAACATCGCAGACATCATCGCCGATTTTGAGGAGGCCTTGATAGCAGTGCCCTGAATAGATTCATGTTGAAGGCAAGAACACCCAGCCTGGAGACTTTGCTTGCCGTGTGTTCATATAGTACGACGACGTACGTTCATGTAGGATACCCGCTCGTAAGAAGAACAATCATCATAACTGTCTGACATTACGAGCGCTTGTAATCATGTCTCCCGGAACGAGAGTGCTACTGCGGTTTGGTCGTCCTTCTGGTAGCCGCTGACGTCATACATGAGGACCTCGACTCAACACTGCTCTTCGACCTTGCTGCCAGGCATGTATGCACCAGCGTCGTCTGGGAATAAGCTAAGGGCATATTCGACGATGGCGCCGCCACCCTCCTTACTGACGTGTTCGAGGAGGTACGCGGCCGCGAAAGGGTCATCGTGTGGCTTCAGACCTCGCGCGGTCATCATTCATGATACGCGCTAGGATCGAGAAGGCATGAATGGCGGGCTTGGTGCTGCCTGTCAGATATTTGTCGGAAATCGAAGTGCTCTGAGTCTTGCGCTCGCTGAGGGCCATGAAGAAGCTTGTCCGCATGGGAGCCAGGTCGGGCGCGTCCGCGACATCTTCAGGCACCTCAAAGTCGGCAATGAGCAGGAGGCTAGGCAGTTCTTAGAGGTGAACGGCCATGTGTGCGATGTGCGTCGTGAGCCGCGAGATCATTACGTGACCTCGTCCTGAGCGCCCGACTTCTGCTAGCAGCTACCAGCCTCAGGATCACCGCCTATCCTATGGGAGTGACGAATATGTCATTTATGTCAAGGGCAGAACATGGTGGATGACGAGGCGCATGTTTGAGGACAGTGCAGCCAAGGACATGACTTACACAGCTTGCTCGCGTGCTTCTTGTGCCAAGTGCAGAATGCGCTGACTGGCCAAGGATGCGCGATCTCGTTGAATGTCGTCCCCATACCCTCAGGCTGGAGGCCGCAGCCAAAACGACTGATAAGGTGAATGGGTCATGCAAGAAGGCGGCCGGGGCTAACCATGTGTCGAGGAGCATGAAGAGGCGTATTCTTCCAACGAAGCGGCAAACCTATCCTCAAAGACAGCGCTGCGGAAGTGCTCCAGATATACGTCATACTACCTAGATGAAATGTGAGTATACAACTCGTTGTGGCCTCGACATGTATTGCCTACTTGCTGCTTGTGATGATTCTCTACCGTGGGTTCCTCTGGCGAATGGAAGGCAGCGAGTCATTTACGCTCCTGGTTCTTGTACATGGCAGCGTAAAGAGGTGCTGAGCCACGCATGGCAAATGTTGCGAGTAGCTGGTGGAACATAACACTGAGGCCTGCGTGAGTTGATGTGGCTACTAACCTGCAGTCGACAATGTGACGTACTGGTGTACAGTGCAGCCCTCATTCGTTATGGCGGGCGTGGAATTCATATGATTTTCTTTCGAAGCCTTCGTAACAATAAGCCATGTCGACGTTCCTGCGTTGCCCCGGGGCACCGTTCGAGGCATCGGTTCTACGGGGCAGGAGAAAGCAAACGGAAGAGACGGTCAATGATGTTGCGACTGGGAGCTGTAGACATGGTCCGGCTGCGGTTGCCCAGACGAGCGCATACTCTTTGTAGGCATTCTTCTACGACGCAAGGTCAGCTTGGCTATCAAACGAACGTTCAAGATGTGCCAGTGGTGGCGTTGCAACTTGCAGCGTCAGCCACTAAGAGCAAATACAAGCATTACGGTGTCGCCATTCTTTTTTTTTTTTTTTTTTTTTTTTTTTTGTATTCTCCGTGTTTTAGGCCCGTACTGTAGGTACATGTGGGCACCATAGTAAGGGACGTCAGACGTTAACGGACCGTGCTGCGGCATGGGCCCCCAGATCCCGATGAACCCCACCTCCCTGCGACCTCACCACCCTCCCAGCCCCTGCCCCTCCTGCATCCAAGGCGTGTCGGGGTGTGGGCAGCCGTAGGTATTGTCCTGGTCTTCGTCATCCCCCAGTGGCCCGTAAGGTGGGCCACTTAACCATCATAATCTCCCCGCGAGGGCGCGTTGAGTGCGCCCGTAGTTACGATAGGCGCTTATCTGATCCAGTTCACGAAAGCCCTTCCAAAGGCCTCGCCTCCCTCCCCCAGCGCGTCCAGTCATACCACATACCGTCAGAGGCCCATACCCTGTGACTCCACTCTCTACACCTTATACTCCTAAGCTGTCGCTTTCATTCCGCAGGTTTATCCCGCAGTCGCAACTGCCGCTCGTGCGGTCGTGACCCGTTGCGGGTAACATGTAGGGTCGGCCGTAGCCTCCCCGCAATTGGGGTACGCTGTTGGAGGTGCGCGCGATTGGGTTGTAAGGCCATCGGCGGCAAGGGCGGTGGCAACCGGCCATAGTCGATCCGGGAGAGGGATTTACGGCGGGATAGAAGGTCCCGTCCGCGTAGACATAACGGAGCCGGTTAACGGGGGGTGAGAGGACCGGGTGTGCAACCCGCGAGCGGTGTTATGAGGTCGTCCGCGGTCCCGATTCGATATCGAGTTGGTCGATGTAGTGTCGTAAAGACTGTGGGGGTCGAGTTGGTCGATTCCTGACACTGGGGAGGATGGGACGGGCGAGAAAGAGGGCAGATGGGGGGCCGATAGCGCGGGCGCTAAAGGTAGATGGTGGTGGTGGTGTCGCCATTCCCTGGCCGAGTTACTTACATACTCTCAGAACTCTGGCAGTCCGACTCGACATTGAGTCGGTGACTACAAACAATCGCGTTTTGACAGAAAACACATCTGCATCCTTCCTTCGCGCTTTCAGTCAGCTGTGAGCGACATGCACTATAGGTCAAAACCAGTATCATATCTTTATGGTCCTATATGCTGCCCTAGTACTTACGTTGGTAGAGTTTTCCCTGGACCAGCATAGACTGCACGCCGGTACGTCTACGGCCCGGGTACAGGTGCGCCCACTACTGTTATGTCCTTAGGACCCTGACCAACATCGACCAGGTTGTGTAAGTATCATGAACCTTTGACAAGCGATTGTCCAAGCAGAGCAGAACAATTTTCTTGCCACGCCTCGAGGTTGTCTTCTCACCTGGTCATTTGATCCAATGCGTGTCGAAGCCAGTCACGGCAGCGTCCAGGCCAGTGCACAAGCCTGAGTGCGCGGTCTGTATCGAACCTGGTGTCGAGGTTGCCGTTCACCGTCAGCAAGTTTGGTGAGTAGGCACGCTCACTCACGGGCGGTCTCTGCACGAGGACTTTGCGAAGAGGTGTTTGAGACTTGAGCACTCCCGATTCGCTCAATTCTGGAGACAACGGATGAGTTTCGTGGATAGCTGTTGCCAGAAACGGAGACGATTTGAATCATGGTTCGTGTCAGCTACAGTCAGCAGACATCCGAGTCGTTGTTGATGTCATCATTCAGGTGTATGCTGGAGTACTTAAACCAAGCTTTGGTATTGGCACTCGACCATAAGGCCCCTCTATCTCAGGAGCGTCTCAGTAACTCTGCACTGCAGGGATTTATACATCGCGGAGAGCCATGGCGAAGACAATCGCAAAGAACGACAGACTAGGCGACTTATTTCCTTTTCCCTCGTCTTCTCCTTTGGCACTGTCTCCCCAGCGCCTGGCCGGAGTATCTCATGAGTCTGGCAGCACACTATGCCAGCTGCTGAAGGATAACCACACGCGCTGGCACATATTCTTCAACGAGAAAGGTTTTCACGAGTGAGTACGTGCATCGTCCGTGACCAGTCGACTTTTGACTTGCAGTCGCCCGCAGCCATGCTGCCCACTTCCTCCTAGCGATTTACCAACTGGGGGCAAACTCGGCGCTCCTTGAAGCTGCCTACCAAGTTCAGTGCAAGTCTCAGCGACCCGCGTACAAGTCGCCGGCAGCTATCACGCACGATAACCTCTATGAACACCTGGGGGATGAGGAGTAAGTCATAGTTCAATTGGTTCAGCATCTCGGCGCTTTGATGGCACGTCCTAGCTACTATAACGCCTATATGGAGTTCTTCGCTACAGCCGTTCTGGAAAAGGGCACCAGTGCTGTTCTCGAGCAATACCTCTTCTCGCCCGAGGCCAACAAGCCCCCTAAGCGGATGCTCAATCGCTTCCTATCGGGTGTTCTTCATCTAGTCATTCACGTTGGATACGGATGTGAGTTTGGACTCCCTGGCATGGTGGCGGAGGGCCTAGGACAGCTTTGCGTTCAACGTGACCACATGCCCGACATGTTCCCACCGTCGTTGTTCACCTCCTCGGGAAGAGCCATCGCTACATCAGTATCAACCATCACCGCCGCGTTGTCGTCGGTCGGCCTGAACAGCGCGACAAACACCTCCGTAGCAGACAACGAGTCGCATGCATTGGTGATCCTTGCGAAGATCGCAAATGACCCTGCGTATGCTCCGTCTGCGGTCGGGATACCCGTGGAGGATGCCGCAGACGGGAGCATGTTAACCAGCGTCCTGGAGGCGCGGGGGCAGCAGATCTTTGAGCTGGCCTCAGAATGGACTGTCAACGGCGGAGACAAGGAGGCGGTCCACCGCAAGATCGAAGAGCTCAATTGGATGAATGTCGTTCTGTACGGCGTTGGCGGCTGGGCGGGAAGGCATTCCGCGCCAGGGAAGAAGTTCAACGGGGACTTCCTCTTGTGAGTGACTCTCGATGTCTCGTGGTACATCGCTGGCTAATCAATGGCGTGCAGCCTCCATCTCGTCACCTCCGTCCTCTTCCTACACTCCTACGTCCCGTACCTCTCCCCGACCTCCATCTCGATCCTCCTCCGCGCATACTTCAGCACCTCCCTCGCCATGTACATAGCGCGCGGTCGCCCCGCCCTGCCCATCCGCGACTTCTACGCCGCCACCACCGCTCACCCGCACGCACCAGCACCGGAGCCTGTCCCCCACAAGGACGCACTCACCTCTGACCCGACGACGAACTCGTGGTTCCAAATCCTGCAGAGCACGCTGATGCACAACGACGACCACATCGCGAAGCTCCAACGCACACTCGCACACTTCGCCAGCATGTACGGAATGACGCCGCCCGGGCGCTTCAAGGATGTGAAGGGCTTGGACGGCGCGGAGGTCTTGGACGGGAGCTTGTTCCTGCGGGTGGCGGCGCTGAGCCAGGACAGGATTGGTTGGATGAGGGAGGGCGAGGAGAACAAGGGCTGGGATTTCCATGGGTTCTTCGAATGAGGACGCTCGATTGGTGTTGGTAACTTAGGGTCCGCTGTCAGTCGCTCCGATCAGGAATGCACTCACCTTGATGTATCTGTTTGGGATTTATGCGTGAGCCTTCGTAACACCAATCCGAGAGTACGATGCAGATGTGGGTAAAGACAGCGCCGCCAGACTCGAGAGGTGCATTCAGCGAATGCACCTCTCGACCCTGGATGCGTGGTCACTACCGGCTGCGCGCTTTGCTCTCCGTGACATCTTGGGATACTGCTGTTGAGTTCCGAGGCCGTCGACGTGTTAGTGAACATCAACGTGGTCCTTCGCCGAGCTGTTGTAAGTCGTTGTAACCTTCTGCGTAGATCGCCTGCGCTCTGGCGATAGAGCCCGAGTTGTACCAGGGAGGCTTCGGCCGTCGAAGTGCTCTGTTCACGCTCATTCGCCCATTGAAATTGAGTCATCGTCGAGTGGGTCGCCGAATAAGTCACAGAGATCGTCTTCACGCTCCACTGAGAGTGGCATACCTGAGCGAGAGTTAGAATGCGATCAAGGATGTCGAGGCAGTTGCACTCACCGACGATAAAATCAAGGCTCGCCGCAACAACAGGAGGCGTAGTAGATTGTGGTCGCTTCGCGATCGACGGTAACACAGTTTCAGTCGAGGGCGTTGCATCCAAGCCGGTGGGTTTCACGACTGAGGGCTCAGGCAGATCCCTCTCGCTGAGTGAAGCGAGTGGATCCTGCAACAACTGGGCCGGGAGAGGACACCTGATGGGGGGCGGTGGTGAGGGCGGATCTCGCAGGCAACGATTCCGCCGTGGTCGCGGTGGGCCGCGAGCGTCTCCACATTCTTTGTGATGGAGTTCGATGTATCCCGTGGTGGCAGCTCTGGCGATGGTGCTTTAGCAACAGCGGGAAGACTGCTCGCCTTAGCCGGAACAGCCTTCTTTACACGCTTCCTTTTTCGGTTGCTGGTGGAGGACTTGGGTGCGCCGGACGATGGCGCCGCATCGCAGTCCTCCTCCGCGTTCGTGCGTTTGCGTTTGCGGCCAGTAGGTGCCTGTGTCGACGGCTGGACACTGGCAGGAGCAACCGTCGTGATTAAGGATGCCGTTGAACGGCCCATTATCCTCGCTGATGGAGCCATTGAATCCCATAAGATTCTACGCGTGAACTCTCCACGGGTCCGCTCTCCTCCCCCAGACTCTACAACACCTGGTATAGCTTGTGAGTCCTCGTCGACATCGATCGGGGCACGTGATGTACCCCGAAAGAAACCCGCCGCGAAGAATGGCGGCGGCGGATCTGTAGGCGCCGAGTGCGAAGTCGACGCGCCTGTGGCCTACGTGCGCCTTGTTGAGGCTGAGTTCAAAGGTCGCTGGGAAGAGACACGGAGCGATTGACGAACTTTTTTTGCGCTGGATGCTTCTAATGACGATGTGTGGCCAGGCTCCTTCGGGCACTGCGAAGTCGATCACCCCGCGATGCTGACCTGAGGACCACTGCCCCGAGAAGTGGCGGAACAACAGGTCCTGCGTGCTCTAGCATGCGTCGCGTGTACAGGACAGCCAGGGCCCTTGACGGATAAGGCCTCAATCCTGTTGGGATCATATGACGAGACAGTCGTGGAACCCGGGAGGTGCTCTCAACCGGAATGTGTCCAGTCTGCGGCGGTAGATGACGATTCGAGCCTCTTGCCATGGTCGAAGCTGCAGCGCAAAGAGAACCTGGATGGTTCTCTGGCCATGTTTAGTTGTCACCCAGGCTCGGAGCCTCGCTGAACAGAGAGTTATGACTGTCGGTGGGCCCTGCGCGAACTGACATGAGTTCCACCGCTGGCACGGAGCGCGAGGTGGGCTTACCGAGTTTACCTCCTCTCTTCGGCGGGTCTAGCAACAAGGATGAGCCGCTGTCTGGTGTCGGCGTCACCGGCGGCTTCCACTGCGGACCACTGTTGGCGTCACCTGCGCGAGACCTCGTTAGTACTTGATAGAACGCGGAGCTGACAAAGACGTACCTATCATCGGGGAATATCCAGGCATGTCGAAGCTTGCCACTGCGATGATGGGAGGGAGCGCAGGCAGACCTGCTTCGGCTGAGGACGTATGGGCTCGCGGGTCACTACCGGAAGCTGAACATTCGGGGTCGGCAGGATTGACATCGCTGCTGGAGGGACAAGCCATCGAATCGGCTCGCGTAGTCGCGTCGTTGACTGAGAGTCGCGCCGTCGAGATATGGGACACCCTTGCTCGGTACCCACCACCGGCGGGCAAGACAGGAGACAGCCTCCGTCCTTCGTCATTATCAGGGACCACGCGGTGAGCTCTGGCGCGGCTTCTCTTTGGTGCCTTACGAGCGGCGACGGTAGCCGCGATCGTGCCAGAGGGTGCCTCAGCGATCGTATGGAGTCCATCGTTGTTGTCTGTCCGAGCGCGTTTCGCCGCGGGGGGTATACTGGCAGGCTCTCCGTCCGAGTGCTTCAGTTCCCTGCGTTTGTGTCCAGCGGCCGTCTTCGGTGTCACCATCGTCTCCGGCGTCCTGATGTCCCATCCACGTGGATGCGTTTGCGAATGCGTTGTCGTTTGGCAGCGCTCGTTAGTAGTCCCGCGAGAGGTCCGCCGTGTCCTCTTCCGTTTCTTTCCGTTCTGCATCTCCGGTTCCATGGATGGGATTTCTGAAAGCTCGGGCGCGTGAAACAAAGGAGACCCGATAGGTGACCGAGGTGGGGAGGACCATGAGAACCCTCCAGCCGGAGAGGATGGGCCCGGAGTGGTTGAGGTAGCTTGTACTGCGTTCGGGAGACATCTCTCGGGAGAGACGTGGGCGGAACGGGGTATAGACGACCGCATGACTTTCCGGCGGAAGTCGCCTCTCTGGGGCGTATGTGGGGACTGCAGTGGGGGCGCTGGTACAGTTGCTATGATCCGTTGTCAGAACGTGCTCGCGCAATGAGACGCAAGGACATACTCGGAAGGCCCTGGGAGCCAGACGGGCCCACCTCCGATTCACATATTCCCTGGCTCTCCGCTTCTTGGTGTGTATGTGTCCTTGGCGGTTTCATCGGTGACGACCGCTTTGAAGGCGGAGCCATCCCCATCAAGATCCCGTCTCCGAGGTCCACCCATTCGCATTCCGGTGGCGTGCGCGGATGACGATGGGAGTCGTCAGAACTGGTCTTGTGTATGGAATCGAGGGTATGTTGACGTGTAGACTGGGGCGATATCTGTGCGTACGAAGACTGCTGACCGGTAGCCATGGTACAAGCCAGGTCGTAGATGTATGAGGAGTGTTCAGGTAGCTGGGGGAGGAGATGAGGGGAAGAAGTTAACGAGCTATGAGCGTTTTACGCGCCTTTTATGTAGGTTGACAGTGGCTGCGAGCGGCGGAATGGGGTGCATTGTTCCTTTGTTCGATTTGTGCCACTGCTGCCGTGTTGAGTGCGAAAGGGGCGCATGGATTGTACCCTGAACAGAATGCTCTGACAAAGGATTCCTGGAATGATCGTCCATTGTGGCCGATAAGCTCGCAATACCAGCTCTCGTCATCGCTACGTGTTGACCCTGTCGACCTTGTTGAGCACGATGCGAGTCGTGTCCTACTGACTCACTGTTAGTCCTTATAACGAAAAGGAGAACGAGTATAGGGGATGATTCCAACAAAAGGTAAGTCCTGTCTCGAGGCATAGATGCAGAACCACTTGCAACGGTGGCGTCAACTTGAAAGCTTGAAGCTTGAAGTTGTCGGCGTCACCATTGCTGGTCGACCAGGCTTCCACGTGACCGCGTTCTGAGACGGCACGCGAACTGGCGCTCGTGGATCGGCGCCGAGTCGACATCGACACAAGCGTGTAATCGACCGGGCCAGCAACAGCTCAGCACAAGTTCGGCATGCGATGTCCTGCTCACGAAACTTCATGGATGTGCTTCTCTGTCTGCTGAAATCCTACAGCATGCCGACGACCCCTCTTGCGGAAGCGTTCGGCGAACTGACCAAGACGGATGCTTCTACGGCATGCCTCGACGTGCGCGTCGCATCCAGCACTGGTTGACGGCAGCAGCAGACTTCAACGGTTCACCTTCCATGGCCATTGGGCGAATTTCCCGACGGGAACTGGCCTGACGACAAGGATATCATCGGAGACAGTCGACAGCTGACCTGGAGTGTGCAGCCGACGGCGTCGGATGGCACCAGCGCTGTGCGAGCACATCTATTGCTGTGAGTTGTCTGTCTCTTTCTCGGGAGTCTCTGCACAGGTCGAATGAGGAGTGTTTGCAACTTCCGCTGTTATCCTCAAGATGACCGCACTCATCCGGCCACAGAGGGATGCTAGGCGGATGGAGGTCAGACAACGTGGGCGTCGTGAGTCTTGACCGCGCTGGGCTGCACCTCGAGCTCTGTGTATACCTGCTTGGACCAGTTTCGTGACGTTCACTTGAGCCCATGCTTCCCGCGAGTTACCACATAACGGCTACGCATCCGGGCTGACAGTGCTATGACACACCCTAGTACACATCGAACACGCCTCTAATTGCCTATAGTCTCCACTCGATACAGATGTGCCGCACCATTCGGCCTCTGACTGTGATTCATTACGCACATCGCGTGCTCGTGTTGCTGCCCCATCATACCAAGAACGCAGCTGATGGTGTCAGGCTCCGGGTCAGCACAATCGATCTATGCATTCGATGTTCCTGGGCGAGCAAGAAGAAGCTGTGCTCCTCGTGTATAAAAGGCTGCTACGATAGCCACGCTCGTCCAATCGACAGCTAACATCGTTCCAGCCATCTGTCAAGGGATATCACAGCCCACACCCAAGATCGCTATGACCGATAGCAACCTCGACGCGCTTTTCCCCCTTCCCTCGCCTCCGCCGTCGACCAAGTGTCCCGAACGCCTTCCAGGCATCACATACGAAACGAAGCTCGCTGTGACTAAAACCCTTAAGGAGAACCATGAGCAGCGTCATGCCTTTATCAACGATGAAGGGTTCCACAAGTGTGTCCTTCGGTCTATTACTGCAGCTCCTGTCGAGAACTGATGTGACCGTCTCAGCCACATCTCACACCAGCTTCTCGCGGTTTATGCACTTGGTGGCGCAGCACCGCTCTACAATGCAATCTTCAAGACGCAGGAGCCCATGACGCGCCCCTACGCCGCTTCGCCGGGAAAAATCACAAAGGAGAACTTCAATGAGCATCTTGGTGATCGCAGGTTCGCATACTGGCATTCATTCATTACATTCCACTAACCGCCATTCCTCATCTGTCTCCAGCTATTACGACGCGTACCTGCACCACTTCTACGGTGTGCTCCAGGAGAAGGGCGCGGGCGCAACGATTGAGGAATATGTCTTCTCGCACGCGGCGAACTTCACGGACGATGGCGATGCGCTGACGCCTGGCATGTTGAGCCGGTTCTATGCCCGCATCTATCACCCCATGATCTACGTCGGCTATGGCCTTGAGTTTGGCTTGCTTGGTCTTGTCGCAGAAGGTAAAGCACGTTCCCTCCTGTGCGCATTGCCGATTCTCACTGATCATGTTGTAGGTCTTGCGCAGACGGCGTGCCACCCCCTCGAGGTTACGGTGTACTTCCCCTCATCCGAGTTCGCAACACTGTCGAAGGCAGTGCCGAGTACAGTCTCGCAGGTTTCCGCGAAGCTCTCGAACCTCCTCCTGAACTCCTCAGCCCCCGCGGTCCCTCCGAAGGCCAGCGCGGGCGTACACGCCTTCGAGATCATCGCGCGTATCCTCAAGGACGACCGCTTCAGCGTGACCACGCTCGGCCTGAAACCGCACATGGACCCCACGGGCGCCCTGGAGTACTACGAGAAGGTCGCGACCTGCTTGCGGCTCCCCTCCTGGCGTGGACGGAGGAGTGGCTCCCTGTTGGTGCGAACCTCGACCAGAAGATCGAAGAGCTGAGTTGGCTGAGCGTCCTGCTATACGGTGTCACTGGCTGGAGCGCGAGCAGTGACTTCAACGCGGACTTCTTCTCGTAGGGCTCCAACATCCCCGTCAATGGAATGCCCCAGCTGATCCCGTCCCTTTCCCACAGAATGCACGTCTTGACCTCGAGCCTGTTCATGCCCTCGCTGGTCGAGTACCTCTCGCCAGGCTCGAGCATCCTCCTTCTACGCAAGCACTTCATCACCGCCTTGTCCTGGTGGATCGCGCGCGGCAGGCAGGCCATCAACATCCGCGAGTTCTACGCCGGCACGTCCCTCAACGCCACCGTGCCGCCGACGATCCCGAAGCCGTCCCTCGCGCCCGCAGGGACGACGCCGAATCCATGGCTCGCCTTGTCGA
>NW_025955242.1:0-51644 GCF_022376445.1 Fomitopsis serialis | reverse complement strand
GTATGACTACCATGACCAGACCACTCCCATGGCCGAGTCCTCGGACAGGCCAACTTTTGGGCCTTTTGCTCGTGCTCAGCAGGATCACAAGCGCGAACAGGAACCTGGCTCGCGAGCTCGCGCGATATTCATTTTCTTGCGAAGCATCGGTAGGGTCTCCTGATGAACGGGATGGACTATACCTTTCACATCCCATTCATTGTCCGAAGAGCATGGCCATCAGTCCGCACGGCGTCATGATGCAGCGCCAAATGGACCCCTCCGAGCTGGAGGAGGCAAAGGTATCTGGCGAGCCCCCCTTGCCGACAATATTCGCCTTTACAAACCCCTTCGCGGAGCCGGCTCCTATAGGCCTAACCGACAAGATTCTAGGAGGCTTCAACAAAATCCCTGCCACACTGCAAGATGATGACCCTCACAAGCCTATGGTCACAATTCCTCCTGAGGAGCAAGTCGTCTTTGTGTCACAGCGCACTGACCACACGTGGGACCACATTGTCGTCACTATTGACGCGATTCAGAAGAAAGTGTCAATTTGGCGCTATGCCTTCATCAAGCCCAGAGACATACCTCAAGACCCTTCCGTCCAAAGCCGTCCAAAGCACACAATCGCCGGTCTTCTGCCAACCTCCCACCGAGCAGGCGCCATACGGTCGGCTCGGGTGAACGGCTTCCTCGCGTCGCAGGAGACGTCCACCCACTCAATGCCATCCATATCCCCAGCCGGTACTAGCGAACCAGACGCCGATGGAAGCTATGGTCGGCGCTGGTGCTGGCGCATCGGCAGATGCTTTGTGGGCATCGCAACCGGTACGTGGCAGGCACGACAGACATGAGTCGCTTGGCCGTCATGACCTCAGTCAGACATTGGATCGCATGGCTCTGGGCGGTGGCGGGCAGTGGATAAGGGCATAGAACGTGTAGACGCAGCTAGGATGCAGGCTGCGTTCTGGATGGAAAGGTTGGCTAGCGCCGATATTGCTCAAGAAGAGTAAAGTTCTTCCCATTCATTATATATCTTGATATTCACCTATCTTCTACCTGCAGCACGCAGGCAACCAGAGGCATCACGTGTGCTTTGTTCGACCAACGCTTCGACGGCACGCAATTCCGAAGTATGCTCGCCATCTGCCTCGTCACCACCCGCAAATTGCTCATCCACAAGATATCCAAGGAGAATAATGCCTACTCCGCGCAACTCCTTGAGAAGGACATCTCTGCGTTCTGCGTCACTCCCATTCGTGGGACCCGAGACGTCATCCGCGACCTGCTCATGGTCAAGTCCGACGGCTCCCTTTGCCTCCTAACCTATGGGCTAAACGAGATTCCCCTCGAGCTCGTCCGTCCCTGGAAAGAGGGCGACGCAGTCGTCATGGACGTCGACGGCGTCCTCCAGCCGCCTTCACCACACGTGCCGGCTGGCAAGCAGATCCTATCTGCCTCATCCGGGATCGACTCGCAGGTGAACTTGATGTTCCAAGACAGGTCGCAGGTCCGGGCGACGATCGACCTGGTTCCGAAAGACCACCTGACACGGCAAACCCTACTAATCCTCGCGTTCATGCTGCCCATAGACAAGTTCTTCAAGCTCCACCGCAGATTCCTCGTGAAGTGGTCGAACAAGGGCCTGGACTCGACGGAGGATGTGCCCTTTCAAATGTTGGTGGAGGCGTTGTACGAGACGTTTGGGATCGCGAAAGACGAGCCACCGGTTGTTTCAATGCCAAGTGACGGGAACGATGTATGGCAAGCCATGTCACTGACGGGTTCTGCGGCAAGGTTCCGCGAGGATCCTGTCATGAGAAAATTGCAGCAACCAATGCGTCCTACCACGAAGCCTCCTTCGCAGAAACCAGCGAATGGGCGAAAACCAAACGCTCTGCTCGCCCCGATTCTTCTCGGTCTTCATCATATCGCCGAGGACATGCGCTTCATGGCGTTCCGATATAAAGATCTCCTCCAGGTCGTACCTGTGCTGTGCAAAATTGCACTCGTTATTCGACCCGAGTGGGCAGATTACTGGAAGCGCCTTTGTCCTGATGCGCTGCCAACTTGGCCTTCTCCTAATCAGACCGGTATGTTCGGACATTTTATGTAGAATCTGACATTGTCCTTTAACCGTTCGCCTTAGTCGTAGAAAACGTCGACGATCGCCTCCCGGTCTGGCCGCCAGACATGTCCGCCATCCTATATGGCCGTGTCAACAACCCCGACTGGGCCCTTCCTCCCTTAGATAGCTCGACGCTTGCAGCCGGATTCAATATCGCTCCCGCTTTCGCCTTTGGCGACGGAGAGCCGCTGATTTACCTCCGCCAACTCACCGAGGTCTACATGCCCCTCGCCGACAACAAAGTGCTCGAGACTCGGAAGCGGGCGGACAATGCGTTGCAGGCAATGGTGCGAGTTTCCATCACAGGACACCTCATCAAATGTATGGCGCTCGGTATCGCCGCACCGCTCAGAGAGGCTTGTCGGACGTGCCAGCTATCTCCTAGTGGCGAATGGTCTATTCCTGCGTACTCTTTGATCGGGCGGGAGGACTTGGCTGAAGTGATGAACTCGTCACCGGAGCCGCCCTACACTCGTGGCTATCGGCCTATCAGAGAGTTCATCGTGAGTAATTAGCTGTCTTTCGTCTTCCTCTCCGCTAACAGCTATCCATGATGTTCAGTCACCCAGCATCCCTCGAAGGACAATTAGAGAACATGTAGTTACAACAGTGAGATCCATCACCGGCGAATATGCTGCCGTCACGGGAGTGGAGATGAACTTGGACGACTTCACACAAATCCGCTTTGGTCAAGACAAGCGATTGGAAGAGGTGGCACGTATGCTGTGTTCATCTCTCATCCCGACTGTTAGGGCTATTGAGAGGCCGGAGTTAAGGTACGCCTCAGGTGGTGTTTTCATATATGACTCAATGCACACGTCTGTTTGGCAGTGAACACGACCAGGCAAAAGAACATCAGCACCAGGTCATTCGACTTGCAGAACGGACACTGGCTCTGCCCCTAGGGCGAGCGCTCTTCACTTTTGGCTCCGTCCCGACGCTCACTCGTGAAGCCTACGCAATCCCAAAAGTCGAGTTCACTGTGCGGCTCTCGCCAATGAACACACTGCTCGCCCCTGAGATTGGGAAGATACCGATCGAATGCACAAGCTGGGGCGAGTTCCACAATGGGGTGGCTGCGGGATTGCGGATATCTGCGCAAGCGAGCACAGTGGAGAGCACCTGGATCAAGTTTAACAAGCCTGCTGAACTGACGCCCGAGCACGCTGGTTTCCTGTATGCCTTGGGCCTCACCGGTCACCTACGCGAGATGCTGACATGGCATACCTTCGGTTACCTCACTCCCAAGCATGACATGACCTCGATCGGCGTACTCTTGGGACTGTCGGCCGCGAACGTTGGCACTGGCAACCGACATGTCACTAAGCTCCTGGCTGTGCATACGCCGGCTCTACTGCCGACGCCGAACGTCGACCTCAATGTACCTCTCATCACTCAGGCAGCGGGCTTGATGGGCATCGGGATCCTCTACATGGGTACGAAGAACAGGCGTATGGCCGATGTCTGTCTAAATCAGATCAGTCGTAAAGATTTGTATCAGCCGGACCTCAGCAACGAATACCGCGAAGCCTACACACTATCAGCTGCTCTCGCGTGTGGCATGGTCATGCTCGGCAAAGGCTCCGCCATCCCAGCGGACTTGACGATCCTTGAACGTCTCCGCGTGCTCGTGCATGGAGAGGGTCACATCTCGTTGAACGGGAGAGCTACGCGCCCGTCGTTCGACGTCAACCTCACTTCCCCTGCCGCGGCCCTCACCCTTGGTTTGATGTACCTCCGCTCTGGGCGACAGGATGTTGCTGACATCCTCACTATACCTGACACGCTCGTCGCCCTCAACAGTATCCAACCAAGTTTCCTTATGTCTAGGGCAATGTCACGATCTATCATCATGTGGGACAAGATCGCCCCAACGAGGGAGTGGTTCGCAACCAACTTGCCAGCAGGCATTCAAGCAGCAGTCGACACTCGCATGAAGGGGGAGCTCGAGGACGACGCGTACGAGTTGGCCTACTACAACATTCTCGCCGGCCTCTGCTTTGCGCTAGGCTTGAAGTATGCAGGGACCGCCCGGGAGGAGGCCTACCTCATCATCATCAGTTATTATGACATGTTCAGCCAGATAGCGTATACCAATAGTAAGTCGTCTCCCGCGCGTGTTATTTACCTCATGCGAATGATGCAGGGTTAGGTCCGGCCTACGACCACAGAATCAAGCGCGCGGCAATTAGGGAAGGCCTCAACGCCATCTCCTTAGCTTTGAACATGGTCATGGCTGGTACAGGCGAGATCAACTGCCTACGCAGACTTAGGTACGCATACGGCATGTACAACCAGCCAATCCGATATGGCGCACATGTCGCGACGCACATGTCTCTGGGCCTCCTTTTCCTGGGTGGTGGTCGCTTCACGCTAGGCACGTCAGACACGGCAATAGCATGCATGATCACGGCATTCTTCCCTCGGTTTCCTCACGTATCCTCGGATAACAAGAGTTACCTGCAAGCATTGCGACACCTGTGGGTGCTTGCGACGGAGCCAAGATGTCTCGTTGCCCGCGATGTCGATACGAGAGAGGTTGTCTACCTGCCCGTCAAGTTGAAGGTGAAAGAGGGCAACGAAGTCGGGACGACGCAAATGATAGCGCCTACTCTCATCCCCGACCTGGACAAACTGCAGTCCATCCGAGTCGATACACCTCGGTATTGGCCATTCTATCTCGACATCGCGCACTTCCCAAAACACAAGGAGACACTTCTCCGTAGTCAGACCCTGTACGTCAAGCGGCGGACGGCCTTCTTGAACTACAGGGAAGACCCCAAGGGGAGCCGGAGTCTGTTTGTACGCTCAGGATCGTCAACTGGAGATGCGGCGACTCTGGAGTTCCCACAGCTCACGGATTTCAGGACGCATCCTGCGGGCGATTTGCACCAGTTCATCTCGTCATACTCGAACGACATCCTATTCCTCGCATTCGCCGACCGGTTCTGCCGTGATGACGGGGAAACCGACGCCGAGAAGCTCCTGCAAGCTTATTGCCACGCGAGCCTGTTCGACAGTATCCTGCAGGACAAGTCGCAGATGATTCAAGCGCACCTCACGCTCTACCAGCTCCGCCGCTCGTCACCCGACTCTCAATACTTCAACCTGAGAATGCAAGATCTACGCTTGGCCACAGACTTTTACAACAGGGTGTACGACCGTCGCTTCAGCGGGAGAACGGAGAACAACCCCAGACCACCGCTCATCCGAGAGTCGACACTGTCTGGAGCCCTCTTGGCTCTGGATCGCCACCTGGACGATGTCCGCTCCGACGAAAAGTTCCTGGCGATGCTTGGGTTGTACGCGCGAGGCGAGATTATCCCCAACTTCCCGGTGGGGACACCGGCATGGACGCTCGCTCGGAAATTGGCGTGGTACCTACAACGGAACAGCGTACCTGCATCTACGTTGCTCATGTTGTTGAAGCGGCTCGCCGACCAGGCGCACGAGCAGTGCCTGAGAACGCCGCCGCCGGAGGGTACGGATGACATTGTACTGTTGGACCAAGGAATCAAGGAGGTCCTGCATGCGACGGGCACGCAGCTGACCACTGCACTGGGTTCGGCCTGGTCCATCCGGTCATTGAATGAAATATTGTCTGCGTGGACTACGCCTACTGCTGCGCTACATGTGGGTGGCTGACGGTTCCCTTCACGTTCTGTTTGCTGCCCACTAGGAACAATTGGAGGTTTTCCTACAACACTGTAGCCATATCAATTGTGTGTATGTAAAATATCACTGTAGTACGGTCCTGTACTGCTCTCATCCCGTCTTCATATACTTAGTACGTGAGTGACGTGCATTGTCTGGTCTGTGAGACCCCCGGAAGGGCATCGCAGCTGCGTCCCGAGGCCATGCCTAGCATCTAAGTCTAAGCAGCTTTATTGTGACATCGAACAGCCATATGCATAGTGCCTCACCGTATACTACAAGCCAGCCCACCGCTACCCCAGCCTAGTCTTCTTCCTCCCATGTCCACTCCCTACGCCCGTCGCTCCTCCACTCAAGCTCGTAAAGCTCGCCGCGCCCGCGCTGCCCGCCTTCCCGGAATGCGGGTGCGTCGAGAGCTGTTGCGAGAGGTGCGCTGCCTGCGCCTGAGCCTGCACGAGCTGTTGCGCTTGCGAGTTCGCCGCGGGGAGGGGTATCATCGACGGCGCGTCGTCGTGTGTGATTCGTCGCTGGGGGTAGCCCTGATTCGGAGCAAGAGAGGCGAATGCGCTGTCACGGCGTGTCAATACGGGGGGAGGTAGACACGAGGATAGGAGGGGCGCACTTCAGCGTTGGCTTTGGCTCTTCTTGGAACCATTTGTGTTGGAGGGCTTCCTTGGCGGTGAGCCTCTTGTCGGGGTCGTACTCGAAGAGCTGGCAGAGGAGCTCGAAGCCCTCCTTGGAGTTGATGCGCGAGTGACACCACTCGTTGAGGCGGTTACGGTACCTGCCCGTGCACGTCAGTGTTGGGCGTCGGCCTGAGGCGGTCAGCAGCAGCTACACTCACACGTCGAGACGCTTCAAGCTTTGGTACTCCGGTAGATCCTTCAGACCGGGCCAGTCTCTTTCTGCGAGACCTAACGTCAGCGACGCCCATGTGAGGCACTGTGACACAAACCTTGCGGGGTGCCCAGAACCTCGATGATCTTCAACATCTGGTCTTTCTGAAACGGCACGTTCTTCTTCGCGTCCAGCTTCGCCTCCTCGCCCTTGAATATCGGCCGCAAGCTCGCAAGCTCCGCCATGACACACCCGACTGCCCACACGTCGACCGCCTTGTTGTAATGTTTCGCGCCGAGGAGGAGCTCAGGCGCGCGGTACCAGATGGTGACGACGACCTTGTCGCCCATGAAGAGCGGCTGGAGGGGCTGGTACGTAAGGCGGGCGAGGCCGAGGTCGCCGATTTTGACGACGCCGCCGGCGGTGATGAGGATATTCGCGGGCTTGAGGTCGCGGTGGATGATGTGCGCGTCGTGCAGGTAGAGCAGCCCGTTGAGGAGCTGGTAGGTGAGCGACTTGAGTACGGGCATGGGGACGGCGGTCCGGGACTGGGAGTGGTGGTGGATGACTTGCTGCGAAGAGTATCAGCATGCATGAGTGCCTCGAATGTATGGTAAGTAGGACGCACCAGGAAGTCGTGTTCTGCGTACTCGAATGCCATGTAAATGGACTTGTCCTCCAAGATGACCTCCTTGAGAGCGACCACATTCTCATGAGACATTTCTCTGTTCAACTAGCATATCATTTCGTCCGTTAGCTCGACTACCACTACAATCTCCACCTACTGCGATTTCCCTTATAGCACTCTGGCTGATTCCCGTATACGTGACGACGTCGCCCTCCTTGTCGGGCTTGAACTTCTTAATCGCATATATACGCCCATCGCTCTCCTTGCTCTGTGCCTTGTACACGCGCCCATACGTGCCCGACGAGATGAAGCCCTGGATGGTGTACTTGTCCGTGACCCGCTTGCGGGCTGCGTCGCGCTTGGCGCGGTACATCCGCATCGGGTCGTTCAGTAGGATGTTCGTGGACCATTCTTCATGCATTTATTGATGTCTGGGGTTTGCGAAGACTGTGGTAGACTCGGGCTGCCGCATGGTGTTGCAGAGGTGAGTGTGAAGGAGAGCAATTGTGGCGCGCAGCGCGTCTCCTTCGCGCCTGCTTCAGACTTCGAATTCACATCGAATTGCGTTCAGTGAACACGGCTTTGTCAAGGGCCTTGAACGCTGTTTCCAGCCACTGGCCTTACATGTGCATGCATGACTCGCCGACGCATCATCGGTAAGTACGACTTTCACGTCTTGTCTCCTCACCGCTTCCAGTCATAGAGAACAGGGAACATCTACACGAAGATGCGTCGCAGTATGAGTTTGCTGACGCGGGTACGGGTTTCACTGGGAGGCGGACTACTATTAGTATTACGCAAAGCTCGGGACACGACATCCGTTACATATATATGGGCTGATGATGCCGAGCGCATGCGCAGGCCCGATTCAGTCCACACGAATCCTCACCTACCCTCGTACGCTGGAGCTTTGTTTACATAGGGCCCGTGCGGCCCTCGCAGACAAGTAATGATCCAGCCAAAGGAACCGCCGTCTTCGACGCGCGGGTGCTGGGTCTCCGGACCAGGCAGGCTGTCGCACAGCAGAGGCGGACTTTCGATACCCTTTCATGAACACCGTGTCCGACCAACAATTGAGGTTACGACTATACATGTATGAGACAGCGACAGACGAACGGACGCACGAGCAGACAGCGAAATTGGTACACACAACAGACATCGGAGAGCGACAGCGGTAGACAGAACAAGAACAGACTGACAGCGGAGAACGAGGGACAAGATATCATGACGTCGTATAATATACAACCTGCAGCCAGGTGATTCGTCAATACCTGGCCAAGTCGTGTCAGACGAACATCACCAGTCGGAAAAAGCGACAACGACAAACTCACATGGGAACCGGAAGGTGTTGAAGCTCTACTGAATGGGAATCATTCACTGGCACTGGTAGTCGTCGACATCCCACATGCCGACCATGCCATGGAAAATGCCCTACATACAAGTCAGCCACGCTGCATGCGGGTATGGGTCCAAAAATTGACACACTCGATTGTCGCAATGCGTCGGGGCATCGAGATGGTGGCCACGAATGTCGGCGGGGGTGGTGGTACACATGGCCATCCAATCCATGCCATCATGGATATCCCACAGGCGGGCTTCGTAGCGCTGCAGCAGTGGGTGAGCGCGCATAACTTGACGTTGTACGATGACAGGAGTTCGGGAGGACTTACGTGCTTGCCAGAGCCCCAACCAATACAACCCTGCAATACGGCCAATCAACCCTGCACCGGTAGAGTCTGATTGTCGAACTGACGAACCTTGTCATACAGTTTTCCCCAGTAGGGCTTGCATGCCGCTTCGCCCTGATCGATGTTCCAGCGACTCACCAGAGCGTCTCCTTCCTGCAGTCCGGACATCAATAATCAACACAAGCAGATGGACGTCGCGACTCGCCATGATGCACTCATGAGGTGCGCTGATTGTGGTGCCATTGATAGCGATGGGCATATGCTGGCACGCCTCCTTCACATTGAAGGCGAGGCGTGCCGTATACTCCCGAGTCCCATAGCGGACGCACTGGTGGCTCTCGATCTGTCCCCAAGACAAGCCCAACACATTACCCTCCTGCATGCGGTGCTGGACTGGCTCCTCCCTCCGCTCTCTCTCGCGTTTCTCCCTTTGCCGTGCCTGCTCCTCCTGCTCCTCCTTCCACTCCCTCTCGCGCGCCTCCTTCTGACGCACCCATCGCCCCTGCTCCTCCTTCCACTCCCTCTCGCGCGCCTCCTTCTGACGCGCCCATCGCTCCTGTTCCTCCGCCCACCCTCTCTTCGCCGCCTCATGCCCCTGCATCGCACGCCTCCACCGCTCCGTATCCGCGTCATACGCCCGCTTCTCCATCTCATGCTTCGTGCGCCCCTCCTCCCACTCTGCCTTGAGCGCGTCAAGCTCCACGCGCGTGGGTGGGTACTCCGCCAGGCGGCGGTCTAGGGCGTCGGCGCGGTGGGTCTGTCTGTTGGCACGGCAGGTCTGTAGTATGCCAAAGACCACGATCCCCACGATGGAAGCCGCTACAAACAGGATCCAGACCCATTTGGGAACCGCCCGCGCCTTGTTCGGACGCTTGATCGGCGGTGGGGGCGGCTCAGTTCGATAGCCATACCGAGGGAGATCGCCGTTCAGAGGCGATCTTTCGTTAGGCCCACTAAATGAAAACCGACTCAACAAATCGTGCTCAGTGAGTGGTTCAGGTATCGAGGCGTACCTGTTTTGGCCATACGGATTGTACTGGCGGCGGGCGGTATTCGGCTGGTGGTTATGCCCGCTAGCAAAATATCAGCGGATGTCTAACTGTCCTACTTACAAGCTGTACATACGAGTTCGTTCCTTGGTATGGGGTATACGGGGGTGGTGCAACACCCCCGTTGGCAGGGCGGGCCGCGCGGCCATTCTTAGCAGGCTGTGAGGCGCGGCGACCACGATTGTTCTGATTCAAGTACATCGTGCTTCTGGCACGGTTATTAGGCCTCGCGTACCCCCAACACCACCATCTTGGTAACGTACTAGGTCTACGATTGCAGTGTCGAAAGTCAACGTCGTTGACCCAACTCGCCCGCTCGAATACACTGATCGCAGATGGTGGGAGAGACGAACGACGCAGCGAGCGCTGGCACTGCGCCGCTGAGCGCAAATACGTGCACCGATTTGGATCTGGCGTGCGGACCACGGTCACGTATGAGTGACGGTTTCGTGGAAAAATACTTACGGGCAAGTCTTACTTTCGCGTGACTTAGACTTAGTGGAATAGGCGCCCGGCCGACGTGCCCGAGGCGAGACCGAGGCGGCCTTGCCAAATCGGGATGAACTTCGCACTTGCCGAGGCCACTGCTCCAGACGGTTTCCCCGTTATTCTCTGTGACGCACAGTGTTCCTTCATTCATTTCATACACTTCTGTCATATGAGTTACAATATTTTTGTCTTTCGAATTCATGAGAACCACGGGGACTAGTAGTATTGGCTCTCCCCGGAGTCTGAATTTTCTACTGAAGCATCTCAGGCCATACATCTCGTCGATAATGATTTTTGAGAGGAGTTTCACGATCCGCTTCTGTAGAATCATAAGCAGGCTTCCGCATTCGTGCTATCCATGCCGTGCAATGAACAGCACCGGGCGAAGACAGAGTTGCCATAAATGGCTAATGATTCCGCATTGGGCAATTGACCAGCCACCGAAGCGAAATCAGGTGTTCTAGGATGGTGCATACCACCGATCTTTGCCTCGCCGCAATCAATATACAGTGCTGACATGGCCAGAGTTATCGGAGATCGTAGAGACCAAGTGTACGAAACGAAGCGAAACTATGTCTAAGGTGTGCGGATCACGTGTCAACTAAGTAGTAAGTCTTACACGATAACTAAGTCCTGAATGTAAGTATTTTTCCGTGATAACGACCGTCATAGTCACGTCCCCATGCTGCAGTCCTCCGCACGACGTCGCGGCGACGTACTCGAAGATCATGCTCGACCGACAGAGGTCGGTCCTGAGTGTACTAGTAGTTTGCTGAGCCAACAAGTAGGTGTACCGATCGAGATCTCGCGCGGAAGCACAGTCACAACCCCACGGCACTTATGGGTACTCATTGCGCTTCGTCAAGCTTCACTGTTTCAAGTGCAAGAGCAGCATTAAGTACTGAACAAGTAGTACTGATCAAAGCTTTGAAGTGCTGAAGGTTGGAAGTGTCCGAAGTGAGAGTATGTAACAACGTCATCGAGCGCCTGAGATAGCGCCCGAGAACCTCGGAGAGGAACGCACACGTGACCGCGTCGCGCCCGACGCGTCACCCCGCGCGCGGCAAGTATCTATGACGCTCACACGCACACGACGCGATCCGAGAGAAAGGAGACAAATCGATACAGTGTACGCGTACAAACGAGTCGTACATATTACAGGGATACCTCTAGTCTACTAGCGATGCGATGAGATCGATTAAGTACTACACCTCCGGCCAGCGACTTCCCGAATGTCCTCCTCGACCGACTAGTAACACAGAAACACACGAGACGAGCTACAACAAAGCAATGTACTGTAAAAAGCACAACATATAGATGTACAGATCCGGATAGTAGAACAACAACAGGTGAGACGTTATACAAACCAATAAGTTAGACGTGTGTGGGTCGTGGCGGGTTCACCGCCTCCTCGTGCGCGAACGCTTGACGCTCTTCTCCGCCTTCATCTCGGCATCCAGTGCCTGTCCCTTCTCCGTCAGCTTGCGCTTAGCCGTGCGAGACGACTTGCGACGGGGGCCGTCCTCCTCCGCCGCCTCCTGCCCATGTTCTTGAACGAGGTCGTCCGCCTTCCTCTTCTTGCCTGCAACCTTGACGGGCTCCTCCTCCACTACGACGAGCTTGTCAGGCTCCTCGCTGGAGCCCACCGCAGTGCTCGAGCGCGACGGCTGGAGCGACTCCACAAGCAACGCCGCCTCGGGCGTCGCAGAGCCCTGCGCTTGTGGCGTCGGTACCGGCGTAGGCGAGGCTGTCGCGGCGGGGACGGGAGCCGGGTCCGAGGTACGCGCAGCGACGCGTTTGCTCACCCGCGACGGTGCCGCCCTTGTCGCACGGGCACGTTTGGCAGTAGGGGTAGGAGCGGTGGCGGGCACAGGGACGGGGGCAGCCTGCTGCTCCGTCGTCTCGACGTCGACATCCGCCTCCGTCCCGTTGGGGTTGGGCTCGGGAACAGGCGTGGCGAGTGCGGGCGTGGCAATTTGCTCGACCTTCGCCTCGAGCGAGGCGGCTTCCTCCGCTATCGTGGACGTCTGAAGCGCGGACTTCTTCGTCGTCGCGGCCCTGCGCTGGGAGCGACGCGTCGGTGCGGCGGGCTCCGTACTGGCGGAAGGCCTTGTCCTGGTTGTCTTGGGCCTGGGAGGACGTGGCGCGGTGGCGCGCTCAGGCTCACCGCGGTCGACGGCCTTGCCCTTGTCTGTGCGTGGTGCACCCGCCGCTTGCTCGTCGCCGCCATTCCGTGCTGCCGCCGCGCGCGTTGCTGGCCTCGTCCGATCTGGCTTCGGAGATTCGTCGTAACACCTGTTCACGTCGAAATTGTGATATGCGTAGCATCGGTACAGGTCGGTTCTAATGTCCATCCAGACAAAGTCCGGATGGTAGAGCAGTTGTCGCTTGGCACCTAGAATAACCCCGTAAGCAATGGCGGGGAAACGAGTGCAAACGAGAACGTACGCCATGTCCTCTCGACCGTCTCAGCAGTGCGCTTGCCAACTTTGACGTTCCAGATAGCGAAGTGAGCCGGGTGATGCGGCCAGAGCATGGTGCGAACGGCGGTGAGCGTAAAAACAACCTCACATCGTTCTAGGCTGAGCTCTTCTCCAATGAGGTCGCCGACATCCTCAGGACGGCCCACGGAGGGATTGCCGTGGGTCATCTGGAACTGCAGGGTACTTGAGGGCCCGCCTCCAACGGCCTTCGTCTTGCGTTCGTAATCTGCAAGCAGAGCGTCGATGTAGCGTTCCACGAAAGGGTGCTCCGGCAGCCATCGACCGTCCTCCAGGACGCCGGGTTGGACCTCCCGCACGTACCGAACCTTGACTGTGGAGGAATCGGTGCTAGATTCTGGAATGCGTAGTATGCGGAGTGGTGTTGGTGGTGGTGGTGGTGGTGGTGGTGGTGGTGGTTCCACGTAGGGCTCGTCGCGGCAGGATGAGGTCGTGAACTGGCGAGGCATTGTGGCCCAGGATGGTCCGGCGACGTTGTCGTCGCTGTAGAAGGGATGCGCGACGCCCTCCGAGTCCATGGATGGGGCGACGTTGGTGTAGTATAGAGAGACGTTGGGTAGGAATGGGAGAGAGACTCGCGGGGTGTGTATGCGCCGAAGTGTACGATGGGTGGTAGGCAGTCTGTTCCGGTGTGCTCTCCGGCGGGGGCGCTGCAACTCGCGCAGGGAAGAGCTGATGGGTTCAGGAGAGGGAGCGATGGATAGGATGGGCTGGGGGAGCGGGGAGCGTGTGCGGTCGCCGTGGCGCGGGGGATGGTACGGAGGACAAGGGCGGGGGCGCACTTATAGCAGAGTGGCCGGCTGCCTTTCCGGGCAAACGGTGTGGCACGGCGCGTGCCCCCGCATCCTTCGATCGCCCACATCTGGAATCGTGCGAATCGCCGGACCTCGGTGACGACGCCACTCGCCTTGCATTGTCGCCCGGATAGATACGCATCGTCGCCGTGTTTCAGACATCTAGTAGGGCGAAGATACAAAAAGACAATGGGACTCGGTCGACGGCGACGAGGATGAGCTGGCTAAAGCGGAAGCATCGCTCTGGCCTCGATCTCGCTTACGATCTCCGAGTCCTCAATCTAATCTTATCACCCGATCCCGGCGCTTGTACCGGCCACCATCCTCGAGGCTCGTGCTTGGGCGGCCCTGGCCCATGCGACGGCCACGCGCATCTTGCGCCGCTCGTTCATGGCTGCTCATGGCACACGGATTTCATTGCCCACTGGAAAGCATCCTAGCGCACCTACTGCGTGCCAATGCGGTGTCAATGGACAGAGGAAGGGCTGTATAATCCCACAATACCGACCACTGGCATGCCGACCTGGCAGAAGCCACAATAGCAACTGTATGTTTGAATTTTGTGTGCGCATCACCGCCAAAAGGTCCAAGAGTGCTGAGGACTGGTCTCGTATTTATCTCTTGACGTCTACATAGATCTTGTCTAATGCTCAGTGCATGGCAAAAAGGAAAGAGCATACTTGGAGGCTATGTACCGTATCCGTATGACTGCGGTACATAAGTATTATCGAGTCGCCGCAAGTACTTGACCATCCAGAGCATTGCTCTGTGCTCGCGCCCTACTTCTGGACAACTTTTCATGCACCATTATCAGATCCTAGTAGTAATCCAGAGCTTGTGGACGAACCTCGGAAAACTAATCCTAGTCTTGGCCCTTGGACACACTCTCAGAACATCCAGGAAAGGCAACTCGCTCTTCGCCACCGACCACCACCATGGCACCCTCTCGCGGACCTGCCGCCTTACCACGAACGTTGCACACGACGCTGAACAACCACAAAGGACCCGTGCACGTCGTCAGATACGCCAAAGGGTCTGCCAAATACGTCCTCACAGGCGGGCAAGACCGCACCGTTCGTCTATGGAACCCCGAACTCGGCACTGAAATCAAGAAGTACGCGGCGCACGGCTACGAGGTGCTCTCCGTTGCCGTGTAAGACTTGCATCATCTGCTCATCTCTCTCGCTCGCTGAAGATGCGCCTTCAGCTCTCACGATAACGCGAAATTCGCGTCCTCCGGGGGCGACCGCTCGGTGTTCCTGTGGGACGTGGTGCAGGGGACGACCATCCGGCGGATTGCGGGGCACATGAGCAAGATCTTCGTAGTCGACTTTAACGCGGATGCGAGCGTTCTCGCCAGTGGTACGTCTCCGCTTTCCTGCCCGCCTCCCCAGCTCCGACAGACCTCCAGACCCATCCAGGGTCATATGACTCCACCGTCCGGCTGTGGGACCTCAAGTCGCAGAACCGACAGGCGATCCAAGTGCTCGATGAGGCGCACGACGCGGTGCAGACGTTGCATGTCGGTCCTACCTACTTGCTCACGGGCTCGGTGGACGGCTACGTGCGCACGTATGACCTCCGCATGGGCGAGCTCCGGAGCGACTTCATTGGCCGTACGTGCGCCCTGTACGCCACAATTTCTACTCGCGCTCACTACTCCTCATCGTGCAGACCCAGTGACTTCGGTGGTACCGTCCCAAGACGGCCAGACGTATCTTGCCACAACGCTCGACGCGCACGTCCGGCTGATGGACGCGTCCACAGGCAAGATGCTGAACGACTTTCAGGGCGCGACCATCTCGTCCTACCGCTGCCGCGCATGCTTCGGCCACGGCGAGGCTAGCGTAGTGTGCGGAGACGAGGCAGGGAGGGTCTGGGCATGGGATTTGCTAGATGTGCGTTGGTTTCCTGTGCGCTCTGCCCAATGCTGACGGCGTTCCAGGCGGCGCCCCTCCAGCCGAACCCGCCACCGAGAGTGCACGACAAATCCACCACTTGGGTTGAGCACCATCCTGTGGAAACGGGTGAGCTCGTCACGTCGAGTGCTGACGGTTTCGTGAAGGTCTGGCGGCACCCAACCGTCCCATAGGCAGATCGACTGGACACGGATCTGAGGTGTAAGTAACGGCGAGAGGAGAAATGCCTCTTTGGCAGAAATGTATACAGAAATCAGTGTCCACGCTTCTAGCAGATGTACAACAGCAATACAAGAGTCTGAGCGAAAGCAAAAACAGTTACACGTCGAATCTCCATACCCTCACGCCGTCTACATCAGAGCTGATTATCCTCCGTTCGTCAAACACGACCGTACCCTTGACCGCCGCCGAACGTAATCGCTCATCCTCACTCCAGCTCGCATGCTCGCCATCCTCAACGCTCTCAATCTCGACGCCACCAGACACCTCCGCACCTGTCCCGCCCTCGAGATCCCACACCCATATGCTGCCATTCACGCCGAGGCTGACACACCGTCCGTCCGCCAGCGCGAGCGCGGACACCGGCCCGATCTGGCCGTGTAAGCTGCGCACGAAGGTCAGCTTCGGGACTGCGGTGGGCGAGGACGACGCGGGGAGGTGAAGACGGTAGAGCTGCAGGGCGCTCGCCGTGTGCATGCTCGACGACGTGAAGGTCGACTGTGAGCTAGGGGGTGGTGACAGTGACGATGATGACGATGAAGCGGACAGGGTGGGCGAGGCTGCGCGAGAAGCAGGTAGGGGGTCGCCCGGAGCCAGGACGACCCATTTCCCATCCGTCTGCGTGTCCGCGACGCGCGCGACCTTGCGCGCCCATTGCTCGCGGATCAGCCTCAGCTTGTTCTCGTCGATCCAGCCCTGGGGGACGTCGATCGCGCGGGTGGTGCGCGAGGCGGCGACGGTCATACGCGCGGCGACATCCATGCTCACGCTGCTGGAGATGAGGAGCTCCGTAGCGCCGACGCTCCAGTGGGAGGGGTAGACGGGGATGGCGTAGGCGAGCACGAGCTTGTAGGTGGACGGCGAGGGCGCGGAGAGTACAAGGGAGCTTGGCGGGTGCGAGGTGAAGGAGGTGAGCGTTTGCGTGTGGACGACTTTGTCGTCGGAAAGGTCGTACAGCGAGAGTTGGAAGGACTTCGAAAGCGTGACGAGTAGGGGGCGGTGGTAGACGGCCTGGATGATCGGTGCGGTGCGGGTGCTTCTGGATGTGGGCACGTAAGTGAGCAGTCGTGAGGAGTGCGCGGGCGTGTGGTGGTCGACGTTGAAGATGGAGAACTCGCCCGTGGACAGGAACGAGATGAGGCGGATGCGGTGGGCGGTCGAGGGTGGCGACTGATCAAGTGCGAGAGCTGTGATGCGGATTGGATCCGACGTCCGGGCGGAGGGGGAACGGATCGTATGTGTCTCGTGTGCAGGAGATGCAAGAGTTATCCGAGGGGCCGTCGATGGGCGTGAGGATGCAGAGATGGTCATGTCGCCTGCTAACAGCAGGAAGGTCTGTTCATCAAGCAGCTTATCTGCTTGGCCAGAGGTCGCCGGAGGGTGTAGTGCCGAATAGTCAAGACCAGTATGCAAGTTCTCAACGGAACAGCGGCCTAAGTGATGTGCGATGCTTTAGCTGGGGCTAATTTGGGTCAAGAGTGGACATACCTGTTCGCCAATTAGAGCTGATGCGAAACATCCACTTCCAATCCTTCACATCCTCCGACCTGGCTCGCCCAGGCAGGGGTCGGACCTCTCGCCCGTCCGCACGGCCGATGAAGCCTCTCACTCCGCGGAGTCTGGGCCGACCGTACTCGCTCAAGTACAAGTTCTTCCACAGCTATTGCTTCGCGTTCAACGACAGGGGGATCGACGCAATGTTAAGAATACGTATATACCTGGTTGTCGAGCGCGAGCCTCGCCCAGTTCCTGTTCGTGCGCTGGACGGTGCACAGGTCGGCCCACGGAAGATAGGAGAATATGACAAGAATGAGTTCGTCATAGAGCAGGCTGTCGAAGGTCGACTGATTCTGGTGGGAGCGGTGGGACCCTCCTGGCGAGTGGAGGCGCTTCGGAGGAGGCAGCGGAGCAGGGGACAGGGGCCGCTTGCTGCGTTCGGCGGACATGCTGAGACCGCGCAGTATGTATATGACCTGGAGGCTGTAAAGTCTCTTCAACCGACGTCGAAGGTGAAGATTGGTAGGACAGTGGTTTCCCTAGCCAGAGTCGGTGATTTGTCAGGATGATCGCACGACGCGGAAGTCAGGACTGCAGTCGTCAGAAAGATGGCCTGGCGAGGTCAATGTCCTGCAGTAATGTATTCCAATGCACCGAATAGTAGTGACCTATCCCTTGGTGTTAGACGTGGTAGAGGTGAGTGAGGACGAACTCGAAAGCCAGCAGCGGACTCGGAGACAGCGGAGGTCCCGAAACGGCCCAATGCGTGATAGGCGCCCACAATCGCCGGCGTTCAGTGTTCAGTGAGCGCTGTAGGCGCCCGCAGATCGAACTTGAGTGGTCCTCCTCCTCCTCCTCCTCCTCTCACATCACCCATGTTGTCGTGAACACGATATCCAGTTTTCTCCGCACCCAGGAAGACGGAACACAATAAAATGCGATGACCACATACTCCAAACAACAGACGGAAACCGCCTCGCTCTGCAGAGTATCCTCGATTACGCCTGAACATGTCTCCCGAAAGCTCAGAGTCGCTGGACGGTAGCGTCATTTATTTGATACGACTATTGCGTGCACTAAGATGCGCTATGCAGGCTGCTTTTGTATGATCGGAACACATCCATAATGCTCCTAACCGAAGGGGAAAGCGCGGTATTAGTGGACCTCGCACTCTGCCTTGATCCATTTAGACCGACGCCGTGGCTCAGAGAGAGCAATAGCATTTTGATGGTCATTGGCTCGCTCGAAGAAGTCGAAGTAAGTCGTCAACGTGATCTATTCCCCGGTTTGCAGTCTGACGCGATGTTTCAAGGATCCGTATCCGCCTCCTGTGTTACCTATGCACGCCCGTCCGGTCGAGGTTGACCTTCAACTGGTACTGCGTGCCTTATCAATCAGAAATACGCCACAACTCGACCTGGAACTATGGAACAAGGCGATACGTCTGCGCGAGCAGGGTGTCGCTGAGAAGAACAGCTGATCCGCCGCGAGTCACATCTTTACCCGCTTGTGCCAGTTAGTTGTGTCCAGAGGAACTGTGAACGCGGGATAAAGCTGGGAATCTACTTGATACTCTCACAGTGCATGAGATGACTGATCATCCATCATATCGTCTGTTGTATTCACCAGCCTTTGCCCCGTGGCCTTGGTTAAACTCAACATCGTATGTACCGAGTGTACCGAGTGATGTATGTATCAATGTACGCGCTGCCACGAATGACTCGGATTTGCATATGATGTATTGCTGGGCAATGAATTATGTAGACGTGAGTTTCGTTTATTGCTTGTCTCAGTCGTTTTGATTTTCTTTGAATAGCGAGGAGCCTCCGGTCACACGGGCTGAGAACTACCACACCTGCCTTTTTTGGTGTGCCGTGATCTGGACTTTTCGATGGTCGTTCTTCGCTTGGGATCCCATTCTTTGCATCCACGTTGGCACGTTCCATCGAGCAGCGCTGCCCTTGAGTATGTCCCTCACATAACGCACGAATACGATCCACCAGAATGGGGCGCAGCGCAAAATTCCATAAGAAGCCGGTTCGTCTTCTCATCCTCGTGTAATCGTATGCGATCGACTCATTGTACACTGGCCGGTCAGCCAAAGAAAGCCACCAACGGCAGCACGAGCACCACCACAGTCTCTCATACGCCGTCAAAACCTGCTGCGTCGGTGTCCACACCCCAGGAGCAGAGGAAACGGGTCGGTCTCAAGGCGAAGGCCGGGAAGCGGCGCAAGGACGCGGAAGGGCCTGTCCTCGGCGGCGCAGACTATATCGGTGTGATGTTCGGAGGAAGGAGAAAGGCGATAGTGGAGACGGCTAAGCTTCCTCAGGACGAGTAGGGTTGAGCAATGCAATCCATGCATCTCGCGGCAGGTCTTTTGGCGCACGAGCAGGATATGCGGTACCCGCTCATGAGGGTACTGAAGGTCGGCTTATTCTGAATCAATCAGCCTGGCAGCATCGTCGCCTTCGCAACGTCGCGTTCAGCCATGTCGTGACGCACGACCTGACTATCATCTTCGAGCTTCAGGCCACTGACCTTCTTTCCCATCGAGCTAGACGTCGGTCTGCCACTCGCAAGCACCAATCGATGCCACATAGGGCCGCACGCTCCATTCTTCCGTCCACATGCCATGGGCGGTCTACTTCTCTGACTATGAATAATACGTGGTGCGTGCATGAGTCACATACATTATTCATTGTTTTCGAGCGAGGGGTCTATGCAGATGTGTATTCGTCGTCCGATACCACCGACGATGCTATGGTCGCACCTGGTCCAGGTATATGCCTCCCGATGTTGGGCTTGACGTAGTTCTGCGTGTCAATTTGATTTCGATTAGGCTGGACGGCATGGAAATCTGAACTTGACCCGATACAGACAGTGCCCAAAGGACAATCTTCATCCGGGAACAGAGGGCAACCATTGTCCCTCTAAGCGCCTCATTATAGCCTCAGTCAAGTTTGCTTTCTCTGTTCACTCAAGCCGTGATGTAAACCAGCCGAGGGTTCGGGCGATGCAGCCGGACCGACGATCTGAGCGATGGGTGGACAAAGGGAGCCCAGAATGCATATCCCGTGGATCGTCGCCTGGAGGTATATAAGCCATGTCGTTGGTGCGCTAACTGGTCCCTCAGGCCTCAGCGTCCATGTCCTATCTCGCCACTCCTACGATCCTCCGCTCTTCAGTCGAATCAGCGTCACCCCGCCATCTCTCAGTGTACGCAGAATGCGCCACACGCCTCCCGTTCGTCTCCGTCCTGCTGTTCAACTGCGTCCGAAATGCGCCTTCGTGTCTCATGCCTCCAACACGTCGTTGGACCACCGGTTCAACTCTCCCGTCCGACATCCTACCTTTCCCAGTGTACACAGTACGCACCACCGGCGCACGCCTTCCGTCTGTCTTGCGTTTTCTTTGCGTCTGAAATGCATCTCATACTCTCTTTTCAGCTCAATCCATTGTTGGATAACCTGTTCAACCCGCCGATCCAACTCTCTACCACTCACGCAACTATCTTTCTCAACATTACGGTGTTCGAAGCTCACGCATTTACCGGCGCTGGCAGACGTCGAAGAAGCACATTGACGAAGTACCCCGCAATGACGGTGAAAGCATTCACGGCCTTGGCCATCCGCGGCTTCCTTCGCATGAACGACAACGAATGCGAGCGTCGTCGACGCCCCAAATATCCCGCCTGCTTCATCTCACCCGCGAGTGTACTTGAGACCGCCTCGTCGCGCCAGGCCGAACCAAAAATAGCTTCGGACAGTGGTGCGTCGTCCGGTTTCCGATGTATTTTCGCAGCTCACGGTGAGGCACGTAAGAAAGGTCCTCCGAGATGTGCATGGCACAGAGCCGCCATGGGTATCTACACACATCTCCACCTCGAGCAGGCTGAGTCGTGGACCGCCCCCTTCCTAACGTCGACGAGGCATTGGGAACGAGAGGAGGCTTTCAGGATACAGGAGGAGCAATGGCTGGCAGCCGAGAAGGCCAGGGTCCCGCCCCCTTTGGTTCCAGTGCCATTGGAAGAGCAGTCGCCCTGTGCTACGCCGGGGGTTCACTGCACCAGCATCCGTTCGTGGCGCCGTTTACGCACGAAGGATGCAGACCACTTGCGATGGGCCACTCTGCGGACGGCCTTTGGCGATATTGGGGTTTCCAAGACGTCCCTCAGCCGGTCGAGCAAGAACTATGCTTCCTGCAATGCCAGGCCCTATTCAGTGCGTTCGTAGCCTTTGGAGAGTAGCCATTCCATTAATCTCATGGCTGATCACAGGTTCGACATCGTGCGGCAACGCCCAATATCCCATCATGCAGCTCTCAAGAACCCAAAGATCACAGTCCACTTCCGTCACGGTGCCACACGCCCGGAAGTAGAGCCTGTGGCGTACACATCGTCCGATTACCAGGACATGTATATCGTGCTATGGGCTGCAAAGCTTCGCACATTACACTCTGTGTGGTACACCGCAGTCATGTTCATCATGGAAGCATCCCGATTGATGATTGCACGTAGGATGAGAGCACACTGGCAATGCCTGCGAACACAAACACCAATACGGCGGACAACCATCAGGTAAGTTTCATTGACAATGTTTCTGTGCTATTCCCAAGCCATTCCACCATCACTGCGTGTCTTACAAAGAAGCACAGATGCCATGGCTCTATTCTGAGCGCAATGCGAAGGACGCAGGGACCGTGACGCGTGTGGATAGCCCGCTGGACTATAGGACTTGCCGCTGGAACTCGACTGGCTTGCGGAGACTATCGACACGGGTTTCGAGTGGACAATAGTCGCTACACCACAATGCTCATTCTTCTACACCTGTACGTGCATATCATTCACCGTCACTTGCGGCTACCTGTGCGAACCTGGATTGACTTCAAGTTCAAGACTCAGGCAATGTTCGCTCACCCGCTCCAAAGATCTATCCGATGAACCCCTGGTTTCTGTCTGCATGGCCTGCGTGGGGTCTGCCAATTGCACGAATGCTCAGGTTCCCAACTCCACTTTTAATGGGTGAGTCTTAATGCATAATGACGCCTTCGCCACATATCGTGCTGACGTGCGCACAGCATGATGCTTCACCGACAGCGACTGAATGGGCCGGTAATGTTTTGAGCAAGTCTTATGCCAGGCTGTTACCTCTGTGGCTTCGCGGGGCCCACGACTAGCGAGTGGGCACTGTAGCATGCATTCACAACCTTCATGGGACCTACGGTACTAGTGGACTTGCGACCACCATAGTACTACATATGAAACTACGTACAATCTCATCACTATATTGCAAGTGTTGCAACACTTGAAACAATGTCCGTACCGTCGCATTGTTATGTGAGAAGGTCAGGCCGCCTGGTCGAAGACGCGACGCGACGCGCAAGTGTATATCACGTGTAACGCGTTTTCTGCTACACTCAAACTGGGCCAATCGCAACTTGAACTCGGTTCATCACAACTGCATTCGAGTATTCGCAGAACCTTTTTCATGGTCATGTGCGACTGCCATGGTTGACAGGCATGATCTTCCTCCTTTTCGCAAGTATCATTTCGTCGCCGGGCCACCTGTGAAGACTCGAATAGCAGCTTAACGTGAGACGTGGGCGTAACCAATGCCAGGATCATGTAACCAATCTAGTTGACGGCCCAGAGCTATCAGGAATCATCATCGCCAACAGTGTCGATGTGAGTGGATTGCTTCTGTCCTTGCTTGTCAAACCTTTGCCACTAATGTAATGCATGACAGTGTACTATCATGCGTTTGACGACGTACACACGTAGGATCGGCGTTGCATGGCAATTCAGAGTATCATACATGTCCCCAGGCCGCATGATGATCCTCTTCATAGCACTGGTCCGCAGAAGTGCACGCGGTTGGAAAGCTTCTAATCTCATCGTCCCTTGGTACGTCGGCAACTTCTGCCTTTCATGCATCTGTCTATTAAAGCTCGGACAGTTCGACGGCGGCGTCTCGTCATACTAATTCCTTCTGTCCCGTCGGGACAATCGGTGATTGATGCCTCTCTGACCGCACATTCCCGTCGTGCATGTCGTATCTATCTAATGAGCGTTCGAATTTCGCTGTGTCAGTTTGGATTCGCTCACGGAAGACAGCGCGGATATGCAGCAAGAGATACTCCAGAGGCGTCCCAGAGGCGTAAACTTCGCCGGTGACAATGTGACGTGCTCGATTGCGTTACAACTGAGCGCCGGCTAGCGTGTGCAACACCTGGCTATTACCGTTATGCTGTCGAGGAGAAACTTTCGACTCATCAACCAGGTGCGCCAACTTCTAACTCGGTCGATGCTACTCTGCTGATCATGACACCTCGTGGAGAACAGACTTCCAAGCTGAGCCGTACATCCTGTCGAAGCGCCGGGGCGCACATCACATCGTTGATCATAGTGCGCTGCCTCATAGTAGCGCCTTCGTCACGCTGCTTACATGCCGTGTCTCTTTGCGTAAATTCTCTTCTGTTTGGGTGGCATATCTTGTGTCCTATCATCATGCAAGTTGGGCTGAAACCATTTACTTGTGAGCGACGTAACCTTATGAGAGAACGCTGATCCAGAAAAGAGTTCAATAGACAAACACTATGCTCATATCCAGGCATCCGAAGCTCTCCTGGTGTCTGCGCGGGCAGCTCTTCATCCGTCCCATCGATCATCTCGACTTCACGTTCGTCGAACTGCCCGAGACGATCAACGTCTGCACTCATCTGAAACGACATCGCACGTCCATGACCTTGCCCGAGCTGCCAGCTAATCTGACAAAAGTCAACCATACAACTGCAAGTTCTATTTATAACCAATCGTACTAACCGACCTTGCGACCGCCACCATTCTTCTGCGAAGTCACCGGGTATGGCACATACACACTGACGTCGGCCTGCGCGGGTCTGAGGAAGACCGTGTGACCGACGAGCGTTGATAGACATACCACGGTGAGTCATCAATCATCTTCGGATAAGTTCAGGATGGAGTTAACAGACTGGATCACTAGGTTCAGAAACTGGGAGTGGACATTGAGCGGACATGTTCGTACACGGTTCTGCTATACTCTTCCGCGAGACGTTCGAAGGGCGGCTGCCCTGGCTAAGAACACAGGAAGACTCTGGAATGGCGCGTGCCAAGACACCGGTAAGAGGATGGCGTTCCCACAGGACTTACAAACAATCGAAATCTGAGATCAAGATCCTCCATTTCCCCACAAACTCCCCGCATCTGTCGTCGTTGGTGAGTGTTAGGTTCTTCTTCAACCCCTCCTCGTTCGAGCTTGAATCGCAACCGTGCGCACAAGCATCATTGGAGGCTGATTCGCGGACCTGCTAACAAGCGGACCTGAATGCGACGCGAGGCTGCGGCACTACAGCTGCCGTATGCGGATGGGATGTGTAATTGGCCTGCTTCCCGCGTCTACACCAGGACATTCCCATCTGTTCGTGCAGTCCGGTATCGACACTTGCCCGAAATCTGCACCCAAACGATCGGCTCCGTCAGTCCGTGGAAGCATGCGTTACGGCATGCGCTGAAAAATCTCGGACAGTGAGCGCTCTCCGTCCCCCCTACTTAATACGGGCCTCTGACCCTGACGCACAGTCGAGGCACCTCGCTCCCATCCACTTGCTGTTCCACGGTCCCGTCCGCTGTCTCCCAGCCGTTTGGCAGTGAATCCCAAGAACAGTCAACATGGCCTCCCTTGATCCCCCCAGCACTCTCATGCCTGCCCAGGTCGCTGCGGCCATGGTCGAGCACGGCATCGTAAAGCACAACACTCGGGCTGACAAATTGTTTCTCAAAGCTGTGAGTGTACATTGTCCCCGACAGCGAGCCCAGACCACGACAAATGCGTTTTCGTTACCCAGGTCCTCGCTGGTGTTATGCTGTCGTTCGGAGGGGTTCTGTCCGAGATCGTCTCTGGTGGCTCCGGAGGCATCAATGCGAGCAACCCCGGTCTTGTCAAATTCTTAGGAGGGGCTGTTTTCCCAGTTGGCCTCGTAATGTGAGTGAACCCTGCCTATCTCGCCCGCCGCGGCGCGGGTGAGCGGCAAACTACTGAATGGGATGATTGGCGCGATAGCTGATGCGCGGTTCCCGGACACTAGGATCGTGCTTCAGGGACATGAGCTGCTCACTAGCAACATGATGGTCAGTTAACATTCGATGGCTGCCTTGCAGGGAGACGTTAAGGCAGACAACGTGCACTACTAGATCTTTTCGATGGCCTGCCTGAAGGGCGCAGTCCCATGGTGGGGACTACCATTGAACTGGCTGATTGGTGAGCGCTACAGTGAACAGAGTTCTGGGATAGTGGTCTGATGCACGCTGAACAGTGACGTTCGGGAACTTGTGTGGGAGCTTGTTCTTTGCAGCCGTACTGGTGAAATGTCAGTTAGAGCGTAACCTTCTCTCCATTTGATTTGCTTCACTGAAAACTGTTCCTGATAGACAGCGGCATCATCTCGACAGAGCCGTACATCTCTTATGCTCAGGACTTCGCCTTGTAAGTTGTCGCGCGGAATGTCAGCACTGTATTAACATGCTGGTTATTATAGGAAAAAGGCAAAGGAACCCGAATGGTACCAGATCTTCCTCCGCGGTATTGGATGCAACTGGCTGGTTTGCGTTGCAGTCTGGGTACGTCACGCAGAGCCTCACTAGTCCATTTTTAGCTGAACACTTTTACAGCAAGCCTCCGGTGCTAAAGACACACTGTCCAAGGTGCGAGGCTCGTTGTCTCGACTCGTGTTAACGATCTTATGGTGTGTGTTAACGATCTTATGGTCAATCAGATCGTAGCAATCTGGATTCCCATCATGGTGCGCGGCCTACAGGCTCTGTGCTCATTTGGACACATGCCTGATTGCGTTATGCCCAACAGATCTTCGTCACGGCTGCCTTTGATCACGGTGCGTACGGTATGCGTCCACCCGTCGTACTCTCCATCTAACGCACGCGCAGTCGTCGCAAACATGTTCTCAATTCCTCTTGGCATTCTCTTCGGCGCGGACGTGAGCTCATCTATCTTGCCAATATTGACCGACCTGTCAACTAATTATATAACAGTTGACGGTCGCTGAATACATCAGGAAGTCCGTGTCCAAACTGTTATCACTCCTCACGAGCCTGTACTGATCGTCTATCCAGGTCCCTGATCGCTTCCTACCTCGGAAACATTGTTGGTGCCCTGATAGTCGCCCTACCCGCGACATATTTCTACCTCGGGGACTGGCGCGCAGGCGGCCTGCGCGGGGTCGAGGAGGGCGAAGTGTTCAACACTGCCAAGGACGTCGCTCGCGATGAGGACAGCTCTCAAGGGGGGAGTGCCAAGGCGAACGAGGAGGCCTTCGAGGTGGCGCATGCGCAGTAGGCTCGCGGCACCGACCTCAACGTCTAGCACGCCGCCTTTACATTTCTTGTATGTCAATCGTCATTTTCTGTAGTATACATCCATTTCTTCTGCGCTCTTTGCAAGCTCCCTGCTGGCGAAACTCCCTCGGAGCCTCGGAACGAATTTTGTTCCGTGCGTCGATGTGTACTGTTCGGACGCAGCTCGGCCTAAGATCTACGGTGGCAGTGAGTGTTTTCCCGTGCTTCTCTTCTCTGAATTGCTCGGTGATGATGCTTTGCTTTGTGAATGTGTGCGAACGATATGGTGAGCCTGAGAACGAGCTGACGCAGCCCCGTATGCTAATCCTCTCGTATTGCACCTGCCAACTGGGCGTACTTTCGCTCACTTGTGCTCACTTGTAAGACAGAACCTGGAGACAATTCATCATAGGGGATCGAATGCGTGGGATGTGGAAGCGCTCTACATTTGTGGTTGTCAGCTTGAAGTTGAGTAATATACATAGGTCGTGTGAGCTCGAGCCTCGAGCGATGTTTTGTCACACTGTGAATGTTTAACGTCGTCAGGTGATTGCAACGTTTACAGTAAGCAGAAGCATTGTGTCGAGCATGCGTCCTGAGCAAGATGACAAAACTGCGCCACACTGAGGTTGATTAACTACCTCCTGTTCCAATACAATTCTACGCTTGTTCTACACCGAGGAAGCTGGCGAAGGCGAGAGCCATGACCTCCATACCAACGCGGAGCTCCTTCTCTATGTCTATGCTCTCGTCGGCGATATGGGCTTCGGAAATATAGCCCGGACCATACACAATGGTGGATTGTATAGGCGGCGTGAGGCTATGGACGGGGAAGCGCTGCAAATCCATAAGTTAGTATGAGAATCACGGCCTCTTGAGCCACAGAATATCGCAAGCTCCTCACTTGATCGTCGCTGCCAGGCGAGCACACGACCCCGGCTTCTTGACCGGTGACTACCTTTATGGCATCTCGGAAGACGAGCGAGATCGGGAGGTTTGGGTCGACCCAGGTTGCTTCGGTGTGGTAGTCTTCCTTGTACTCGTAGTCCAATTCTTCGAATCCTGGCGTCTTCTTCATCGACTCCAGGACGTCGAAGATCTGTTTCCGCGCATCTGCAAGCGTCTCCCCTGGGACGAGACGGCGGTCGAAGGAGAGAACAGCGACGTCGGGCACGGAGTTGATGTTCTCCCCGGCTTGTAAAATGGTGAACGCCAGAGATGGGACACGCGCTACTGGCGGGATAACGTTGGCATCGCTGAGGGGCGCCAAATTGGGCGAAATCGTGGTGGTCGCAAGATGTACGAACGAACATGCATGATGCAGCGCGTTGACGCCAAGGCCAGGCATGGATCCATGGGACAATCGGCCCCGAAATGTGATTGTTCCCCAAATAGTGCCGCGGTCTGACGGAGGGAACATGAAACTTCTCTTGACAAGAGAGGTGACAGGGAAGAACCTACGTCCGCAACACACATTGGTTGTGTTCAAGGGCTCGGTGATGACGATGGCGTCAATCCTGTCAGCCCGGATGTATCCATTATCGACGAGATAGCCCATCCCGGCATTGTGTACGCCAGTCGTTTCTTCGTCAACAACCCCAGATTGTTCGATGTTCCCTTTCAGTTTCAGCCCGGCTCTACGGATAGCCTCGACTGCGAAAATCTGAGGTGACGCTCGTGAGTATCTGACTGGACTTCTGAAATACGATTGTCAGGACCTGAGCAGCGATCCCACCCTTCATGTCAGCGGTACCACGTCCATACATTCTGCCGACATGCACCTCGCCGCCAAAGGGTGGATACTTCCAATTCTTCGGCGATCCTATTGGGACCACGTCGAAGTGGCCATTGGCGTGCAATGTCTTCCCAGATACACCTTGAGTACCGGACAGTCTGCCTATGACGTTGACGCGTGGGAGGCCTGAACCCATGGGTGCGAGAGTCGGTAGCTGGTCTGACGGCACCTCGACATACTCGACAGCGTACCCCGAGTCCAGTCTAATGAGTGTGTCACCGATTAGCTTCGCGCACTCTGGGTAATTCTTCCCTGGTGGGTTCGTGGTGTCAATTCGAATTAGTGACGCGAGGAATTCCTGGCACTGGGGCAATACGTCCCAGGTCGCCTGCTTAATTGCAGCTATCTGTTCCGGCGTTAAGGTACGAGAGATCGTGTGCGCTGCTTCCGCCATGCCCGAAATGCGTAGAACAGTACTACGCAGAAGAGACTGTCAGAACTGGAGCGAGAATATGCACAAATCACGCACTTTAGATGTTGTTTAAGGGGAGAGGGGTTGTTGCCAACCAACTCAGCTGCGTACTGCAGCTATCGCACGAGCCCCGGAGACAACAGCGGCTGACTGTGCCTATCAGCCCCGCAGCTGATTTCAGTATAGTAAAATGAGATTAATACTTCGTTCTTGGTTCGGGATCTCTCGAGATCTTGACCCCTCAAGGCCTTAAAGTCGGTACAAAAGTCTCGGAAGTTTCAAGTCGAACCATTCATTGTCACGATCTTCAAGTTCTGCACGCTATTACGCGGGATAAGTAGTGGAAAAGGAGTAGCACTGAGGTACACTGGCAACGCACGTGCTCTCCTACATGTGTAGCCTGGCGTCTAACAACCCGGGGCCCAGTAAGTAGTACGCTGGCCTGTCTACGCATACTGATATACTGATACTTTAGATTGTCTATAGAGGTCGTTCACGCACCGCCCGGTGCATGTAATCAACCTTTAAAAGGGTTTCCATTGAAGTTCGACGTGTCCTGAGTTCTGACCAAACCATCCCATTTACTAGTCTCAGATGATAGCGCGTGTTCGTCCCACTGTGGGGCAATGGTGTTCAAGTTGTCGGGTAGTTTTGCGATGAACAGTGCACTTTGATCCAACCGTCTTCGCGGACAATACGAGCAGTGCATCGTCCAATGAAATCCCAAGTAGAGGTTGTAGACTCGTCCGCGACGTGCCTTCAATGGCTGCACCGTCCAATGACTGAGGCCATGACCCCTTGAAGCACGCTGAGACAGGAAGCAATGAGCACGCGAGGCGAATACACGATGTTGCAAGAATAACTGACCGTTACGCTGCCAACCGAAACGATATGTGCTGGGTTTCAAGATTACCTCTCCGAAAGACCGACATCTCACACTGGCTACATCATCAACGAGATACGCTTACAAAACTTCCTGTAATCGGCACGCGATCATATGGCAACACGGCGTGCACGCGTGAAGGTTCGAGTTGCAACGTCAAGAGTAGTCGTACACCGTCAGATTTCGGCTCCTTCAAATCGTGTCTCTAGCGCCACTCCTGTATCTTCATGGATGCGAACACCCTTTGCACTCGCTTTGATTTCTCTTCCCTCGCCCTCAGAATCCGCTCGTAGACCTTGAGCTGTTGCATGAATCCGCTATTTGGCCGGACAATCTTGCGCCTTGAAACAACATGCCTAAAGGCGTCGTCCAGTGACATCCTCCTTGTCGCCATGAGGAACGCGATTGCAACGCTTGCACTCCGGCTCATGCCCCACACGCAGTGTACCATCACCTGGCCGCCGCGCTCCAACGCATGCTGGATCCAATCCGTGATGAAGTCAAGGTGACCCAGTAACCCGGCGGACCTCGAGTCTTCGATGGGAACGCAGACATGCTGCAGATTCTGCCAGAACCGCGGGCAGTCCTGCTTGAGCACGGAGACGACGTGCGTGACCCCTAGACCGCGGTGGACGGCAGGCGAGGTCGCGGTGTACATGTCGGCGACGAAAAGACCCGGTATTATCTCGCTGTACTGCGGATGGAAGTCGTCTACCGGGGTCTTTTGTATGCAGGTGGAGCGCAAGGCTCGTCGCTCGAAGTAGTCGTCGTCGAGCGTGAGGGAGCGGATCATCGATACGAGGGCATCAGCTTGGGGAGGGGACGGCTTGCGCGTGTCTACGTTCTGGAACCGAGAAATCAGACACAGAAACCCCCGGTAAATACTCCGACTCACGGTTGGTACCGGCACAACTTGCGCATCTCTAACTTGGATGTGCAGAGGCGGGGGCATAAGCGTTGTCATCGTGGAGGTCATGGTGTCGTCTGTGAAGGTCAGAGCATTGTCTGCAGGTTGTAAATATTATAGGCTTTGCGGAAGCACGGATGGGCGGATGTGTCGTGCGCCCAGGCGGGTAGTCCAAATCGGGCGGATGACATACGGTAGTCTGGTTCGGAACCAACTTACTATCCGGGAACGTCTGACCCGCCTCGTTGCTCGGACCGCGCCGAGGCAGTCAGACTCAAAACTCTGTTTGAGACTTCCGAACCGGGCGGCGTCAGCGTCCATGATGAACAGGCACACGTACGAATGTCGTAAGGAGGACTCCAGTTTGGTGGCGTCTGTCTCCCTCGTGTTATGAGCGAACCTATCGGTGGTTCAATTGACCCCGCGTATTACTGTCAGAGTGAGTGGGGCGTGTACGAGTGTCAAAACAGAGCGCAGAACCTCGCCGTTCGCGCACGTTAGGACTGAATTGCTGAGCGTGGTGGCATGAAAGAATCGGCGTGCTGTCTGGCAGCGAGACTCCAGTTCTCCCGAAGTGTGCCGGGAGCAGTTGTACGGCCTGCGTGAACAAGCGGACATTAATCCACGGGAGCCAGGAGGGAAGGCTGCGCCGAAGTCACGCACATCCAGGATTCAGTGTCAGAATTGGAAGAGCCACTGGTGAAGCAGTTTCTTGTCCCCTTTGTCCGCTTTCAGTCACATGTTTCCGTGCCACCGGAACGGCCACTTCGGTCGAGGTTTCGAACTGGACCAGTCATCTCGACCTGGCTTCCCCTCCCCCCTATACCAAACTACGGCGGTAGACCTGCTCTGATTCCCCTTTGTTGCGCAAGAACACCAAAAACGACAAGCGATCTGCGGAAACGCCATCGAACGCATCCAATCTCCCGACCTTGCGGTCGCCACTTATCGCTGATCAGCTCGCCTTTCACAGGGGAGCGCATGCACGTCCACTACTGGCTGGTGCTGTGAAACAGGTGAGCCGCATGCTTGGCACCGCGAGTATTAGGGGGGGATCCAATTGGAAGGAAGAGGTGAGGGTGAGAGGGTCGACTCGGAGGATCTCCTCGCTGCCTAGTCTGATCAAACATGCCTCGCACAAGCATGCCCTTGAACGACCATGGGATCGAGGGTCAACCTCGGTGGCAATCTTTGCGGCATTACAGGGATGTCTGTCTCTGCTCGTGGAGCGGCCGGCGGATGACTAGCACATCAAGTGCCCTCGCCGCACCATGCACGTATGGTCTCTCACCGGCCCGATAGTGCGCTCGCAGCCTCAGCGCGGAAGACAACCAGTGGACGATGCAAATCGATATCGATGCTTGTGAGGCGGTGTTTAAACGTTTGTGATGGTCTTTAGCCCGTTCACAATATAAGAGCGAGGCTCTGGCAGAAGAGCCTGCACCTCCCTCGGACACAACGCCCGCCCACATATCGCCCACCCGACAGAGCACCTCGACGCGACGGTGTCACTGAGGGCAACCCTGTTGCTCTGACCGTCCACAGTAAGTCTGTGATAGAACATCTCGACACTCCCACCCATTAATGCGCTGATCGTCTACCAGCCGACATCATCACCTTTGTTATGCCCACCCCCAAAGATGGGTAAGACACCCTCAGAGCTGATGGACACCGTCTCTTCAAGGAACTAGCATTGCCATCGCGCCAACCTCGAAGGTTTGACTATCGCACACTGGTCTCGATCTTCCTTCTCATATGTACTGTGCCGAGAACCTTCATGGGCACTCGTCACAATACATACCATGAGAATGGAAGATTCGGGACCACGGTACAACGCTCCAGCTCTCCGCCAAGTGCAAGGTAGTGTACCATGGCCCCGATTCATATGCTCTCGCACTTCAGGCATTGGCTCGACTACCCCCCGCTTACGCGGTAACGGTGCATGATTCGAGCAGTACATCTCCGAGCATCGTCATTCATGATAACTGTACTCACGAGCATTTTTGTCTGTGTTAGATCCCACCGGCAGTATGAAGGGCCCGGGAGTGGCATTCTGCCCGTGCGCACCCCTGCATCGAACGTACGTCCATATCCATAGTCCTCGCGTCCGTCGAACTTGGTTACACGTGGACATCTAGGACCTGCAAGCAGACACATCACGACGTTTCGAACTCTATTCCACCACCTGGACTGGACCTACCAGTACCACGCGGATGTGCCGCTATGCCGCAAAACGTACCGTGGCTACTTGCTGGCGCGCCAGAGACTTCGCCCAGAACGCAAGGAGTATGGCAGGAGAGGAACCGTTCATAAGGTTTGTTCGCCGCTCTCACCATCGTTAGCGATGCGATACGAGCCCCGGATCTGAATGTATCGGCGCCTTTACTGCCAGTGTGTCGAATAAAGTTGTCGGCGCCTTGCAATCCGCAAAGACGAGTTTTTCGCAGCTTTGCGCCAGTCAGCCGCATCTCTGAGTCGTCGTGTCACGTCAATGGCATCGAAGATATTATGAGGTATCGACCAGTACAAAGTGGCGACAACAAGAGCAACCGACACAGCGGCACAAGAAGCTCGTACGTAAGTTCGCGGCAGGATGATCCCAACTTGTCCAGGGTCGCCGGTGACTGTCACGTCTCGCCAGTCATGTTAGCCGGGGATCTCAGTCTCATTCTCGACTCTATACACCGCCTGGCCTTCAAATGACCTCCTCTGTCAACAGTGAGCCCCTGCTGCAGATTCTGCGCTGGCACTCACCACCATTGATAGTACAGGCGACGCACATTCCCGTTGCTGTCATCCCGCGATGCGGCTGACTGAATCGTTTCCATTGATCACGGCGCCACATCTCGCGGTATGGTGTATGTCAATTGCTCGCTGGGCATCTCGCGCTTTAAGCTTGAGCTGATTTTCAAGTGTTGGGCTGGATGGGAGATTTCGTTCGGTCAGGAGGACACGTCACACCATTCAATAGGTCTGTCGGGTCGTTGCAAATCGCACCCACCATTGTGCGGTACTGTCTCAAGCGGCCGTATCCCGATCTTCAATGGCATTCACTTCAGTAATCTTGTGAGCTCCAGACCATGTACTTTCTCTACGTTCATGCTGACGCCCACGGACGCGTACCGACGACTCTCAAAACACAAGCACGCAAACAAGATAGATTATCCCGTTGCATCTCTTCAGTCATGCAACAACACCTTGTTTTACGACATCGCCAGCGCTGGGCGTCCAACACTCAATCATCTTCCTTTTCGGTGAGTCTCAGCACCCGGCAGGCAAGCGGTTCCTGGTCAGAGTTCTCCCATCATGGCCCTCCGAGGGGTTTGCGTCTGTCTCCAAACCGTCTCCACAAATCCAGTCACTAACTTATCTATGCTCAGCGCGGATCTTCAATGTTGTGCACGGCCCGGGGTCAAGAGATTGACCTTGTTGAACTTTCTCGCGCAGCACGGGACTCACATCGATTGTTCAACCCCGCATCCACCTCGACCCCGCAAAGTGACCGGCTTGATGCATGTGAGCATACGGTGAGCATAAGCGTCCCGGAACCACTGCGCGTCACGCAGCTGAGCTCGCATCTACCGACTCGCAGGCTCCGGAAGAGCTTTTGACGCTTACGGATTTCAGCGGTAACTCCGCGACTGAACCGACGCAAGATCCGCAAGGTCGCATGGGCAGCGAGCGGACAGAGCTGGACAGTAGTACGTATAACCTGGCATCAGCATCTCCGCGGTATTACATACCCGTGCAGGTCATTGATCATCATGATGGGATACGTCAAAGAATACATGTCTTGTACAACGAAATACAGTGTGTATAGCGCGCCTCGTATCTCTCCATCTCATGCGTCTCGTTTAAGTCGTATATCGGCTGCGATCCAGCCCACGGACGTCCTGCGACACATCGTATCGCAAACGTCTATGGTGCACTCTTGCCGTTGAGTTCTCGCTCAACCTTCACGATATCCTGGACGTGGGGATGTGCCCAGAGCGCCTCAAAGGCCTCAGGCTCGATGGGCGGGAGGGGTTTGCGCGGGAGACCACCATAGCCGTACAGCTTCTCCATGAGAGCCTTCGTTCCGGAGATGCCTGCCTTGGCAATGGTGAAGTCTGCGCGGGCAGCGATGCCCTGGAGGCGTTGGGCCTCCGGGAGGAGTGACGGATCTTTGTGAACGGCCACGGTTAACTCGTAGAGTTTGACGAGCGTGTACTATGAGGTGATCATGAGGGACCGTTATCAGCACAGCTGCAGGTGACCACTCACGGGAGCGACATTGCCCAGACCGGTGATGGCGCCATGCGCATTGGCATACGATGCAGGGAGGAGGAAGTCGACGAACCCGCCGAGGACAAGGAACGGAGCGTTCGCGTTTGTCCGGGGATACAGCGAAGAGAATGAATCCTCGGAAACTGTTGCGCAGATCCGCGTGAGCTTACCTACGTTTCCGCAGCTGTTTGAGTTGAGTCAATAGCTGCTTTCGGAGAGCAAGGACACATTGCACTGACGTGAGTTTCACACCACAAAGGTTGGGGCACTCTGCTGCCAGTTCCGTGATAGTATCCGAATCGAGGTCAATGCCTCCGCTCGCACCAGGGTCTGACAAATATCGCGTGTGATGAGTATTGCTGGGTGAATCCGCAACGGCTCGGTCACTCACAGTTGTAGATGATCACAGGAATAGGGCTCTTCTCCGAGACCTCCTTGAAGAACGCCTTCTGCGCCTTCTTGTGACTGCCGAGCACGCCGGCGAAGTATCCGCTTGTGATGACGATTGTGTAGTCCGCACCCGCTGCTGCAGCCTCCTTGCACAGCTCGACCGTTTCACGCGTACTCCCTGTACCCGTACCAGCGATGATCGGCATCGTCTCGAAGCCTGCCTCGTCCAACGCTACCCGCGCAGCCTTAATGAGCGCAACGCGCTCGCTGTGCGTCAAGTGCACGCCCTCGCCCATCGACCCAGCGAGCAGTGGGCGCACGCCCCCCTTGGCCGCACGCACGACATGTTTCGCGAGTGTCTCGAGATCTGCGCAAATATGGGTAGGCACGGGGCAGACCGATGTCAGCCTTAGTCCCCACCAAATTACGAAACCAACGCAAAGGAAAGGTGGGGAAAGTGAACGCACCGAGATCCTCCGTCTCCGGCTGGTAGAACGTCGGGATTGGGGCGAAGATGCCGGGCACTAGAGGCCGTACGACGTGGTGGCCGTTCGCGGTTCCGTTCTGCATGACTGAAAGAGGACGGTAGGCGAACGGGGAGGGAGGTATATGACCGGGATTTGTGCATCGGCAGCAGGTACTTATGGCGACGGAGGCGACGGGGGGCCCAAACGGTCCGCCGGGCCGCCTCTCACGGTGATATCGACGTGCGGTATTTCCCGGTGCCGGGCCGAGCATGCCCTGGGCGCTCGATGGTGCAAGCGCCCAGCACAGAGCCGAGATGCGTTTCAATTTGGATGTGCAGGCCATGCGCAGAGCGGGAGTGAATGGACTTCACGCTGCATGCATTTTGAGTCGCATGAGAGACAAATTGATTCGAATCACTCGCCAGAATGCAATTTGCACCCGCTACTCGTCGCAGACGTCGGGGACCCTGTACCTCGGACTCGGGCAGATGGAGGACGACAGCTGACCCTGGTACATATCGGTACCGCCGAGCTACAAGTGTTTGACGCTCCTGGGTGTGAGTGGAGCCAGGGTTGCCGGTATGGGCGGCCGCCGGAGGCCCTGGCGCCGGTGAATGGTCGGATGCTCGTCTTGATGACCTTGTGTGCGACCATTTCTTGCAGGAGCTTTGCTGTTCAATGCCCTTGTGCATCGCGGCGGAAGATGCGTCCGAAGCAACTTCCAGGTGGGCCCCTGGAAGGAACTTGGTAAGCGGCTTCGTCGCATTCAGTACCGCCAAGGAACCAATGTTCATGTGAGCAGACCGTCTGGTGGGATTCCATCAATATTGGGCGATGGAAGAACGCTTGGAAATCACTGTGGCAATGTCGATGTCGATTAAGGTGCACTAGACGATACATTTGCGATGCTTCCTCCGGTAAATGAAGTGTAGATTGCTTATGGTAGCAATACAGACGCAACGGTTCGCAACCTTAGAAACTCTGGCCCAGCAATTCGACGATTCGCGTGAGACTGACATTGTCATGTATGACTGAGCATGGCTGTTCGTACCTTACTGATCTTGTTCCAAGTTAAAGGGACTTCGCGTGCCCGGGGATGCTAAACAGCGGCCAAGAATATTTGTTGGAGGTATCTTTGATGTTGCCGGGAATGTGCGTACCTTCTACCTGGGGCATCCACCAGCAGCGCCCCGTATCCAGCTCCACATGCCCGATGTGACAATTTCACGCTTTTCAGCCGCAAGATTCCCCTATCTGTAGGCGTTATCATCATACGGAAGTAAGATTGCCAGCGAACAACATTACTCTGGAATTGTCCCCGACGCTAGCATGTCGTCCCAGTCGGCTGTCGAAAGGAATCATAGAAGGTATCAATTTCGCATGCATCCGGAAGCAGCGGATCGGGGGCACACTTCCGGACAACGTCAGTGGTCTCCAACCACTGTGCTATACGCTGGCATGGCCTGGGTCACATCAGCTGTGTGTATGTGTACGCACGATACCACTCTCCAGCATTCTGAACAGTGTTAAAATATACGTTTCAAATGCCTGCGATGGTCCCGCTGCGAGATCAGGAACTCCCGTGAATGCCACCAGCGCCGCAGCTTGCGAAGATGTCACTGTCGTCCGTGAAATTCCCACAGGCTTTTAGCGGAGCTCCCACACCGGGTGCCATGTATCAGTTCTGGCATAGCATAACAGCGACGATAGAATCTGCGCACAGATGCATGAGGCAAAAAGCAAGATGAATAGGACGGAGGTTGGTTCACAGCGACTCGCCACCGCACGCTACGCGAAAACTCGGGTATAGCTATCACGTGATCGCGACGCGGTGTCGCTGCGATCGACTCGCCGCGACGCGCGTACTACTACCAGCCTGAATGTCAGGCCTTCAGGCCCAGTTCACAGCATCCATGTCCTATCCACGCTTTCTCCGTTTTGTCGTCGCTGTTCTGCTTACAAAGTATACCTTGGTTTCAAGGGCGTAACATATCATGCTGTCAATCCAAACAACGGAGTTTGATTGAGAATGCCCGGGTATAGCTGATGGGTATAGGGCCGCAGGGAGGAGATCGGACTAGTACAACACATGTGTTCGGAGCGGCTGATACAAGCTACGCGAGTCACTGTGTCCAAGGGTATACGCATGTAACAGGGTCGCAATAAAACAGAGGATATCATATAACAATAACTTACGAACGTTTGGCTCGTTTGGCTCTAATGGCCTGCGCCTTCTCTTGGGCGGCCGCCATCTCAGCCGCGAACATTTTGCCTTTCGCCGTAGCCGGGCGCGCCGACCTCAATGTACGTCTTGGCTTCTCAACCACGGACTGCGGTTCCGCTGAGCCATCGTCTTCTACGGCCTCAGATGCTTTCCGTTTCGTTCCCGCCACCTTGCCGCCAGCGCCCGCTTCGGCCACAGCCGTCAAGGATCGCGAGGTCTCCATGGAGTCGCCGCGGACTGTCCTGAGGTCATCTGGGTGTATCGATGTTGAGAGCTGAAGTAACGCCTCCGCGACCAAAAGCTGCGCAGGGACCGAACGCTCATGAGTCGTCTGAGTTGGCCGCGGCAGCTCGGGGTCCGACGATGCAATAGCATGCTGAGCCGTGTCACATCCGTCGAGCCCCAAGTCGGTGGCCATGACATCTGCGCCTTGTTCGCTCGCGTGGTGCAGTAACAGATCAGCGGTCTGTGTCCGCTCTTCTACCAGAGGCGCAAGCCTGCTCGAACGTCTCAATGTAGTAGTCGGCACGCCTCCAGAACCCTTCGCCGCGCTCTTCTTCGTTTTGCGCTCACGCAGGACCGGACGTGCAGCTTGGAGCTTGGTCTTCGAATTATCCTTCGCAATGGCTTTCAGCTTCTGTGCCCGAGTGACCCTCTTGGTAGACTGCTTCGCCTTTACTTCGGGGTAAACTGCCCGCTGAAGTATTCGCTGAGTTTCTTCGCTAAAGCGATCCCATGTCTTGCTTGACACGATATATCTGCTAGCTGCGCCTCGTCTCAATATAATATATCAACGAGCGCAGCGTGAGGAGCTTGCCTTGTACGCGCTTGACGATTTCAATGGTGCGGTCGCGCACGTTCACTCCCCAAAGAGCGAAGTGCGCCGGATGTCTGACTGTGTCCATAACTTCCAAAGCAGCGAGGGTCAAGACGGCTTCCGACATGACATCGTCCAAGGTCGCGCCGATGACTTGTCCGACATCTTCGATGCGTCCAACGTCAATGCACCCATATACGTATCTCTCTGGTTCGTCCCTAGAGGTGCTTGCACCAGTGAAACCGGTCGCCTCGGCGTAGACATTGCCTAGGTTCATGAGGTAGGTCTGCACATGCGGGTGCCGCACTGTCCATCGCCCATCTTCGAGGATTCCAGGGAAGCCAGGTTTTTCTCTTAGTAGTATTCGATGGCTCACGGCGGGCGATACTACTGAAGGTTCTGGAATAAGCGTGGCAGGGGGATGTAGCGTGGAGTGCGAGGGTCGTATGGCTCCTCTCTTGCTGCCGATATGGGGAAGGCTGTGGCCTTAGCGTCGTTGTATGTGCCCATGGGACTTGCAGGGACTCCAGCTTTGGAAGACGTGACCTCCCCTCGGGAGAGCGCGCCACCGTCCATAGCGTAGCAGATCAGTTATATAGATGGGTCGACGGTAGGTCGGAAGCCGTTGGGTGGGAGCAGTAATCTTGGGTTGACTACGGCGGGTTGAAGTTGAGGGTACTCAAAAGACAGGCTATGGAGATGCGCGGTACTGTGGGGATCGCGGGACGGGTGTCGCGCGATATAGAGGAGGTCGAGGAAGTGTACAGCCGTGCACGCGTCGCAGCGAGAGGACTCATCTTTATACCTTTCCCAACCTGCGTTTCTCGCACACGTCCAGAGAAGCCACTGGAACACGGTTTAGTGGCGGAGACCGGCACCGCCACACGCACATAATCCTGCATTATCGGACTTACAGACAATACGCCCCCGGCCTTTCCGTTTCAAGGACAATACGTCTGTTTTAAACAGATGATAACAACTCTTTAGTACGCAGTACAAAGTGACTGATGGGTATTGCGGAGAGCAAGGGATCTAAGTACTTACCGTCCTCTATAGCCAGGCCTCCTCCCCGATCGCGGTGTGCGTGCCAGGTGCGTGCGATTGGCGCCAACAGTGACGCTGCCGCCGGCCTCCGTACGCGTATGCCGCAGAGCTGTGCCATAGACACTGGGAGAAGTTGTCCACAAATGGACCACAATAGAGGCCGTTGGTACGCGTCAGTCCTTCTTGGCTTGCGACCTGTTGTACTCCGAAGAAGCAACAGCAGACAGACCCTACACGTGTTTAGCCCACTGCCTTCGCCACTGCTAACTCACAATGAGGGTAATGTCCATCCTGACATTCCTGTAGAGCGGGATGCATCTTGGCTTGACCACTGCTGTGAGTAGCTCGGCTCATGCTCGACCACTGTTTGGGACAGGCTGCAACATCGAGCCGTGACTGTAGTGAGTGTGACAACTGTCCGAGTCACCAATCGAGATTCGATACGCGTGACATAGTACTCACCGCTCGGCGCCTGTGGAGATTGTTCAAGTTCAAATTGTCTGATGCACTCGTAGCGAAAAATGGTACCACGGATCAACCACGGATAAGCGTGCTTGGCAGTCATTGCATGTTCATACGCGCGCTTTCGCTGACGAGCAAGTATCAATTCCAGTGACTGGACGAATGTCGGTGCCAGTCAACCTGTCGTGTCAGTGGTCACTGTGAGCATTCTGTACCGTCGTACCGGTACTACTCGTTCGTTCGCTCCTTTATGTTGATCATCATTGAATTGTCCAGCGAGGCTCGCACCATGTACTCTAGCCAATGGTTATCGATTAACACGCATACCGCTTGCCGTTTGCAGTGGCGGCAGCCACTGCGACACCGAACCACACTGCTATAGCCTAATAAATATACACATTGTACGGAATTCCCTTCGAGGAGCCGTTATCTCACATCGGCACCGGTTCCGCGGGCGCATATCAATATTCTGCTATATGCTAATAACGTGGTCTGAACAGAAGCCATTGCATAATAAATATGGCCCTAGTTCGCTCCCTGACTCGAACTCGGAGTCGACCGCGACTCGCTGGATATTTACCTAGGTCTGGGTCGTGTTTCACTAATTAAACCAGAAACTGTCAGCTAAGCGTCTCGACATGAATGCGGTTACTTACTCGGTTGGCCATCACTGCTCCACAGAAAACATCAGGGGACGACGGGGGAAGAGGGTGCGGCCGCTTGAGTCGGTGCGACAGACAGAGTAGTGTCACGACGCCACATGAAGATGCCGCCACCAACGAGTGGGGAGTCCACGGGTTCTCCCATAGTATGAGTCGATGGCACCGCAGCTGTCTCGCGGCTCCATCGAAAGAATCTGTCAGCAACGACAGGAGAGGAAGAAGATGGCGCAGGCTAAGGGAGATAAACGTGAGCCAGAACTTTGTCACAATGCGTGAATGAAGCTCACGTCGTGCTCCACGGGCACTGCGCGAACCAACGTAAGGAAGAGCGCGGAGAAAAGAGTCGGGAGAATGAAGGACTTCATACTTGCGTGAGGGACTTGCGCCGTGGTGTAGTCGGTGGGCTGTGCTGCTCTGAGGCTCCAGAGAGGCTCTGCTTTTATACGCCATTGCTCCCGCGAGCCGCTGTGCGGTGTATGTAGCATTTCGCCAGCTGAGATCGTAAAAATAGTGAGAGTTACGACAGTTGTCGACTAGACGAACTGCTATCATTCGACGTCTGTCAAGTAGACACACAGCCAGTCCCTGCTTCCTGTTTGACTCACTGCTGCGGCTGCGCGTCATGTTCGGGTGTCACATCTAGAAAAGGCAAGCAATGAAGCCTGAAGACTCGTGTGAGGGCCAGAGTAGCTGTAATGTCGACTTGGTATAGGGACATCTGTGATGCTTGGGTATCAGAGATCTGGACACGAATATATGGGCATAGCGTATGATGGTCTACGTTACCCGGGACCAAGTGTCAAGGGCCAGGCCGCCCAATGCCAACGCGCAGGTGCGGAGGTTGTTCCGAACCATCGAACAGCTCAAATTCATGCTTGACGACGCATCCTATTTGAACGCCAATATCGTTACCGTGCCTTCTGCAATGTTGAACGGCTATATGCACAGAGATGTGGCAATCAAGTACCTCGACACCGCAAACGACGCCTTGAGGATAGCCTAGATTTTGATGTAACGCAGTAGCAGCGCGCTGCCAGTGCACAGTATAATCATATTCTCCTGCGTGATAGACATGCTTTGTCCGAGGTTTTAGCATGTTCCACGGATCCGTCACACTAAGACGAACCTAATCAAACAGCATAACGCCCCCGGGAAATGTTATTTCCTGATGATGCAAGATGTTCGGGCTACTGTTCATCTCTCGACACTGGCAGTCGGCGACGGTGGCAGTGCTGGAGATGGCCAAAGACCGTCTGCCAGCTTTCAAGTCCTAGACGGCACATCATTATGGAACTTTGACAGTTCCCGCAAGTGCGATGCACTCACCAGTCCGGTTCCGGTTAGTCCAGCATAGTAGTCCTCGGTTGGTACAGCCTGAGCACGAAGAGGGTGAAATTGGATTCCCTGTGATCGTACTAGTATTGCTGCGTCCGCGCGGAGTCACCTGTGGAGGAGTCGAAGTCGCGGTCCTCATCAGCACAAAACGCACGCGTCCGGTGGGAATGTGAACACGCACCCCGTCCTTCTGAAACTTGCACACGCACCGATGCTCGACAAGTTGTCCTGGTGACATCTTCAAGGCCTTCAAATTGGTTGACGCCAACCTGAAACACGATCTGAGTATGGACACTACCCTATCACAAGAAAACGATGCCTGTAATAATAGAGCTTCTCAGCTGAGTCGTGGAACCGTCGTAGCGGGAGAAAACTCATGCCTGCATGCTATTCGTCAAACAGTTGAATGGTATACTTTCTCCGGTACACTTTGCAAGACATGATAGATAGCTGAAGCGGCTCGACGTCAGAGGACGAGGAACAGCACAAGTCTGACAAAATCGGCGAGACTATACACCGTCGTATACTCCGTATCTCCGATGCAGCCACTGCAGCGAGACCGCGGGCGCCCTTGATCAGCGGCTTTGCTCAGATCTCGGTCAACATCGAAGAACGGAAATCTGTGGTTCATGTACGAAGCATGTCAAAGTTATAGCCATAAGTTGCACTGGTCTGCATCTGTTGAACAGCGCGGACGGTTGTAAATCACAGTGTGGTTTCCATCGACCTGCGAGAATAATCTTCAGCCGTAATCACTGCTAAATAAGTAGTGCGCACCTTCGCCAACGCTCTGGGTACTATGCGCCGCACCTAGTAGTCGCCCCGCCCACAGTATTATCAGAGCAATTGCCATACTATGTCCATCTGGCCACACAGTTTACGATACACAGACTCGAATCGAGAAGCCGTGAAGCAAGTTGAGGGTAAGTAAATAAGCCGGCCGAGACTCGTGCCAATCGTAAGCAGCCCATTCTACTCATCTGCACATAATGCCTGCACTAGGATGTCGACTGAGGACTCAAAACACGCAGTGACCAGTCGAGGAGGAAGAGGAGGAGGTTATCGTCGCTTGCGAGATCATGTGATCGCGTCGCACCGGCAACGCGGTGGGCTGAGTGAAACCTGAGCATGTTTGTCTCTACCCAGTTTGACGTATGCAGAACTCGTACTCAAGTACTCAACGGCGACCTGTTCTTTCCAATATGATAGCCTAACTCGTCTCTGCTTCAACCCCTGCTCTTCGTTGCAACGCAAACGTCTGGAAAAACCTCTACCCACTGCAGTGCGAGACGAACGACTTGGACTCAGCTGGTGGTTTCTCAAGTCGCCTTCAATTACTATCCCTGGCGCAAGTGCGGACGCGCGGAGCACCGAGCACTTGTGCGTGCGACAGTCGAATCCGTCGTCGTCGGCTCGCATGGCAATCCGGAGAACGTGAGATTCATTCCCCATGCCCGGAGACGTAACTCTATTGCTAGCGCCGGTCGCGTTCCCTCCATATCGTCTGCGCTCTCTCGCAGGCCGTGCTCGGTACTATGCAACGACGAACAGTAAGAGTGGGGAGCGTGGTGGCGTTGTCCGGATGAATCTCCTCCATGTTGAGGTCAATTCGCCGCCCATTCTGCGGGGCGGCGTAGAAGCGCTCATCGATATGGATAGACATAGACAGCAGCTATTGGGCCCCGTTGCCTGAAGGTTCTGATTAACGCCAGGAGTAGACGTACGCACCACGCGGTTAGAAGGCCTGGTTGTGCGGAGGACGTTATTATCCCGCGAGACCGGGGTGCGAACGCCTTGCAGCCGTTGCTGCCCACCATGTCCTCCGCCAGCATGACCCCGGCAGAAATCGCTGCCCTCTCCCAGGAGAAGTGAGTGTCGGTTGTATCTGTGTTGGCGGGAGCGACTCCAATGTTGATGTTGTTGTTGTCGTGCACAGCTTCGTCAGCAACTGCGCTCAAGCCGCTGTAGCGGGTGTGTACGCTCTCGGTCTCTCTTCTGCTGCCAGAAAGTTCATCTATCCGGGATACACAGCTTTGCTGACATATGAGTATGCGCTCACGCTGGAGCAGGGGATGCGAATCGTGCGAGGCCGGTGGACCGCAACGTTTTATGTGTTCATTTTGAACCGATTGGTCATGATCGGTCTGGTGGCCACCAATGTTCTGGAGACAGTGCCGTGGACATCCAACTTGGTGCGTAGCCTCTTCCTCGATGTCATAGACATGACCCGCTGAGGCTGCCATCTATCAGAGGTGAGAGATTACCCCGAAGACGTGGCTAAGGTGATGACACGTACCACTCCCAGCTGCCAGGCCGTAGCGGCAACATACGACCTGCTACAACTGTTGACATACATAATATGGGCAGGTCGGTCCCGGATTCTTATCCTTGCCGTGCGACGAGTTGAGCACATTACATGGACAGTGATGGCCGCTATCCGAATCTACGTGGTCGGCAAAGGGAATTTGTATCTCTCCGTCTTCGTCTTTTGCCTGGCTATTGTGCCCTTCGCCACAACTATGGTATTTAGCAACCCGCTCCGCGTTTCCTCTTTGGGCACCCTTGCTGATATCTATCTCGCGTCAGTATGCCTCAGTCATGGTGACGTACGCCGCCGTGGAATTCCCCCCCAGTCTACCGTTCTGCGATCCCACAGCGCACTTTTCCATGACATATGACAATCGGTGAGTTTTCTGTTGTAGCTGCGATTCCTCGTGACTGACGCCTTCCAATGCAGAGGTACCGCCTTTCCTTCTTGGCCATTGTCAGGTGCTGAGGACCCGCGTCGCGTATTCTTGTTGCTCTGCAGCCCTCATTGCGTCCCGGACCTGCGCGATCGCGGCTGACGTGCTTGTGCTGCTGGCGACGTGGCAGAACGCCCCGCGACCGACAGCCACCCTGAAGCGCGCCTTCGGGACGCGCACGCCCTTCCTTCTTCTCCTCTTGCGCGACGGTGAGTGAGCATGACAACCCCATAAGACACCGTCAAGCTTATATGCGTCCGTCGCGCGCTTACCCGACCAGGCGCTCTCTATTTTATGTATGTCCCAGGCTGGCTCGGCTGGTGTCCCACTGATGTTGATGGAATCTGCCAGCGTGTTGCTGTTGATCACCGTCGCACAGATAGTGGTGAACACCATCGAGGTATGATCAGCTAGCTGCCTATCGAGTGTTTCGCCCGGCCACATCTCATCTCGGGCCCGTACAGGCGCTGTCGCTCGGAACAGTTTTTCTGGTCCCGTACGTCATGTTTCCGTGCTGCGCATTGACAAGGTGCACCGCTGATACTTCGTGACAGCGCGATGTCCGTGCTCGTGTCGCGTTTCTTGTTGGACATATACCAGGCCGCGGAGAACGCCGTGACGATCTCGGACTACGACCACGACTCCTCCTCCGAGTTCACGCGCGACACGGGCCTCGAATTCGAGATGCCGGATGTGGAGTGCAGAGATACCACCATTGGAGACATGTTCTCCTACCCCACTCATTTCACTGACTCAGGACTGGGATGACTGGACCAACCGGAACCGGTAAGTGCATCGCATTCAAGGGGAGTGTCAGGATGCTACGCTGACGCGCTGTCCAAGACTTGAACAGTGTCCCGCTTTCAACATTTCCAACACCGCCACCGTCGGCAGCCAGCGTCGAGATGATCAGTCGCCCGCGCCTCACCCGCCTGCAGGGAGGTGTTCCGCGAGACGCGCTCCCGACGGGAAATGTTACGTTCGATTAAGGTTCGTCTCGGTACGACGGATCTGTGTAGCCTGCTGTAACCTCGGACAATGCATGTTCATCACGCACGAGAGCGCGATCATACTGTTCACTGCTACGGTTTGGAATCAGGAGTTAGGGCTGGCCTCGGGGCATCGTTTCTGTCAAGTTGCTACATTGTTGCACCTGCGCGCGTGTGAGCCCACTTATGATCAACAGTGTTCCAAAGTGGTCAAGACACTGCCAGTCCGGTATCCGCTCAGATATGCTGTATCGTCATCATGACTCCGACCCACCCGACGGTCTTGTCTCGGGCAGGCACGCAGTCGCGCAGTGCACGGCATGGCCTGTAGCACTCAGCCCCGGACAACGCATACCGTACGCAGTTTCCCCGTATCCACATCCAGATCTCTGAATATAGGTGTCACAGGCAGCCCTCCACAAGTCGACATTAAACATGTTTCGTTGAGGTGCGACCGCGGGTACTGGCCACACTGTGGCCTGCTCCGTCTACAACGCTTGCCTTTTCCGAGCATGACACTCGAACATGACGCACAGCAGCGAGTCAAGCTGGGTCTAGTCCGGGCTGTGTGCGCCTGACAGGCGTCCAGTACGACGGTTCGGCGAGTCGACAACTGTCGCATTCCTCTCCAAGTCGACAATCGCAGCTTGCGGGATGCTGTATACACAGGACAGAGGCTCGCGGGAGCGGGGCGTATAAAAGTAGGCCTTACCGGGGCCGCTGGGCAGCAGAATTCTCCAAGCAAGCAACATACCTCGCCAAGCACTCGCTAGATTACCGATCTTCCTTTCTCTTACAAGCATGAAGTCCTTCACTCTCTCTGCTCTCTTCTCAGCGTTCGTTCTTGCAGCCTCGGTCTGCGCTGCGCCCGTGGAACACGCTGTAAGTCCCACTCGCACATCTCAAAGCACGCTTTCGACTCACGCTCTCCCGTAGCACCCAACATCAGTCGGTGAGCCGGCCACGCCGACCCCGTCCCACCCTATCGCTGTTCCCGACATCTTCCGCTGGCGCCGCGACACTACGCCTCCCTCCCCTCAGCCAACGGCGGACGGCTCAGAGGACTCCCCCCTCGTCGCTAATGGCATCTTCCTCTGGCGCCGCGACACTACACCTCCCTCCACTCATCTGACGGCAGACGCACCAGAGGACTCCCCCCTCGTCGCTGACGGCATCTTCCTCTGGCGCCGCGAGCTCGACACTGCGTCCTCGCCCAACACGAACGGCGAGCCTGCAGAGGCGTCCCAGCCTCCGTCGGCCCTCGCTGCCCCCGGAATCTTCCTGTGGCGTCGTGACAACTCGTTCTCTTCGGTACCGACCCAGACGGACGCGCCCTCCGAGCCCGCCCTCGCTGCCCCCGGCATCTTCCTGTGGCGCCGTAATGACCAGGTCAGTGACCGCGGCGCATGTCTGATGTAGTACCCTCAGCTGAAGGCTTCCCGTACATCAGTGAACCATAATCCCGACCTAATCGAACGTCTCAGCCAGTTGCGGTCCTCTCAGGGGGTGGCCGGACTTGGACTCTATTTATGTGATGGTGATCTAATCGACCTACCCTAGTAGCATATACTAGTAGCAGAACAGCAGTACATGCAGATGGACCTGTTTCCAGAGCAGGATAATAGTTCTCTCGAGGAGGATTCAATACCTAAGATAGTGTATCTCTCGGATTGTAGCAGTACTTGTATTCGTTGTAACTTACGTTGTGTATCATGCTTCAGCTTCAGTGGCTGTCGTCACGAGCGTAGTTTATTCGTATTGATTATTGCCTGAATTGAATCACATGGAGTGGATCTCGCCGTAACCACTACTGGCCTAACATGACACTGAACCGCACAAGGGACCAAACGACGCAGAGCGATCACATAACTGGACAAAGCAAAAGAAAGCGAAACTCCGAGCCTTGACACGAGGGACACTCACTCCGACGCTCCATCGTCACCCACAACTTGGAGATCCAGGCAAGCTGCGTTAGCAGTGTATATACCTAGGCTCATACCATCCTTCCATCCGAATGCCACCGCCTGCGGCAAATGCTCGAGGTCGAGGTGGGGGAAGATGCGTTCCTGCAGCTCGAGGCATCCCTTCTGTTCCCCGGGGACATCGTGCATCGCATACACCGGGGACGTCAGCGTCTAGATCTTCTGTCCGAAGAGCTGCGATACGGCCGTGACTTGCCTGTCTCGCGTACGGCCAACAAGTGCCACGGTGGAGGATACGTCTTCCAATATACGACGCTGGCGAGCGTTCCGTTGAACTCGGGCGGTGCTGTTTGGTTGAGCACTCCGAGTCGATCGTGTAAGTGCATCAGAGAGGGAACGACTCCACCCTGATGGAGGACGCCGAACGTTATGGCGAAGACTGCGTTGGACACGAACCAAAATGTCTGCAGCGGAAGTCGCGCATTTGAGTTTCGCCGCATGACAGTGCCAACCCTGGCTACGCCACGCAACTCACCCAGAATACCTTCCCTAAGCGCTTGATTTGCTGACTCCGGCCGACCAGCACGATGAAGGGGACCAAGAGCGGAACGAAGAAGCGGCGATCTTGGAGATGAAGGGCAGTCAAGACGCTGATTGAGAAGACAATGACGTATAGTGATGCTGTGCAAGCACGTTAGTGTTTGTTCGCTGGAGCTAAGACTGTATGCGTACTCTTGGAGATATCAATGTAGTCGATGGAATTGCTCTTCTGCTCTTGGATCTCAGGAAGCACGAGCGGAGTTGGCGGCTTCCAAAGCTCCCGGGCTGCACGGATGCCGTAGTAGAGAAGACCGGGCCCTACGATCAATGAAAGGTTATCAAGAAGGTGGAGCCAAGATAGATGAGGACCATGGTCCGCCGGGTTACTCATGAACAAATGATAATGCAAGGCGTTGAGCGGGGTGGAGATCAGGTCACTGGACAGCTTGCCCCGGAAGAGTATGGTGTCCATGACAGTGATAACGATGGCTAATGTGGCTGCCACCGTCAATGACACGTGGGTGAGTTCGAGCCACCGCGCCCAAATTGACCTTCGTGACTGGCCTGACGTGATATTCTGAGAGGCACGACGGAAAGTCCACAGGAGTGCCTGAGCGATGATGGGTAGAGCGAACGCGAGGAACGTGGGCCCCATGAACACGCCTAGGACGCCAGATATCGCAAGGCTGATAAGTTCAGGAGCGTGGTTTCTCGACTGCAGAACTGATGAATATCATGTTGTTGATGACAGTAGGAGCATCTCACAGTCTTATGCCACAGTGGGTGGACAATCGGCTTCAAAGCGCTCAAGCACGTCGCAACGCACACAGCTTCGAGCGAGTTTGAGAACGGTCGGACTTGGAATGTGAGCATCACAAATGAAGATGCCAATAGAACGACAGTGCGCATGCGGTCCGCTGGGTCTATCACCAGTTCTAACACGCTTGAATCTGGAACACATGAGCTGGAAGTAGAGCAAGGGTACGGCCTGACTTACCAAGCCACAGTGATATGTAGAACATCGAAAGTCGCTCCACGACAAACATTGCGTACGGACTAATGTCCTCCGCAATGAACCGTCAGCCTCAGCGTAGAAAAGATGGTCCACCAGACGACTTACGATTCGGCCAAAGCCACATCTGCACTGCTTGATATGCCATTCCCGAGGTATACACAGGCGTGAGGATAGACCGGCGTGGATAGCTGGGATCCCATGCCTTCGAAGGAAGAGTATAAAATCCAAATTGTTTGCCTACATAGGTCACAAAAAGGCATGTGAAGTCGATCGCGTGTGCATAGCAGAAATGCTCGGTTGCTCACCTAACGTGATTCCTCCGTCCGCATCATGTTCGTCCGGATGTATGTAACCTCGTCCGAACGCGAAGAAGAGTCGCAGTACAAGCAGTACAAAGTATGTTTGCCCCCAGCCGATCTTCTTTGTGTAGTGGAGGGTTGCAGGCATCGTGGATGTTGTGGTACAAAAGCCCAAGGGCAGACACTCTTGCAAGCGCGCTGATAGCGGGTGGTATATACAGTATGTGATACCCATGATATCCCCAGCGTCACGTCAAGTGTTCGCGTCAAGCTTGAAGCTGTCAATATCTCAATGGCTAAGAACAAGTGGCTATGAACCTTGGCAGCACGGGCCGTCGTACATTGATCAGCCCACTACGTTGCGCAGACGGACAAGAGTGGGAGACAAACCTCGGCGTGGGTTTCTACGGGCAGCCTTGTACTACCAGTACCACCTGGTACCACTAGGCCTGTATACCTAATGCTGTATATATGGTTGTCGAGCGAGTCGGTACGGCGTGGTTAGAGTATACGTGACGGGAAGATGCAGTATGACGTCACGCATCTGTGACAGTTGTGTGACCATCACGGCCTCGACGGCCCGTGCCAGTGGCTGCCTCAGTGCCTGTGTTGAAGGCCGTCGCGAACTTCACCTTGGTCTCGGAGGTCCTAACTCTTGACGAGTTCAACGTTCAACGTTCAGCACCCATGCACTGGAAAGTAAGCCACTGGTTCGGCCAGTGTCAATCGTCAATTACAATAAGGCACCATATTTCCCCGCTACCTGCTCCCCGCTCCCGCTCCCGCTAGCAATACCTAAAATACATACATACACAGAATTCGTCCATAAGTTGAGTGTCCAAAGCATGTGAATATACAGTTACATAGTGTGCGCTGATGCGCCCATTCTGAACAGCCACATCGTCCTCCGAATCTCATACACTGACACAGGCCTTGCTCCCCAGGTATAACAGACTTGTCAAGCAGTCCCTCTGCGCAAGTGCAATTGTAGCCGTTCTTCTGATGGGCAGTTCAAGTTATGCCTGCCACCTCCATCGCGGCTGGGCTCATTAGGTCTGTCAACCATCACAAGAACGAATTGGGTCACGTCTTACCTCCGTTGGAGTCTAGTACCCGAAGAAATCAGGGGCGGGAGTTTCTTCAGCATGATATGCCGTCGTTGAAGTTGAGGGCTTATCCACGCCGCGCCTCATCAGTGAATATCATGACAACGAAGGACCAAGAAATTACTCACCGAAGTACTTATACCCGGTATGGGTTTGGCGCAACTGACGAGGATGAACAGGGAGACGACGACGATTTGTGGTATGAACTGCATTCTGGCTGGACCGAGTGGCTAGAGTGGCTCAGGAGACGAGGCAAGTCTTATGAGGCCTGAGTCACTATCGTCGAGGGATGGTACGTAAATACTAGCCTTCCTGAAGGCAACTTATATAGCTAGAGTGACTCACCGCCTTTGTTACAGTGCCGTGCAGGTCACGATCTCCATTGCTAACTCCCATAGGAATACCAGCAGGAGCTCTGGTTGAGTTTCAACTCACACAAGCGAGTCAAGGAGCACCGTGAGTTGTGGAGCGAGACTTCATAGCCGGGATGCTAACCCAAATCACGCCAAACTGCGCCCTGTGCGCCCTGGCCGAACGCCGGCGTATCGATGCTCCGTCGGTCTCTGAATACATGTATCTGCCGTCACTCGCTGTTCCGGTCAGTCAAGCA
>NW_025955241.1:0-51647 GCF_022376445.1 Fomitopsis serialis | reverse complement strand
GAGGCGCCGGACAACAGGGGCATGGAACCGGTGACGTGGACGGCAGAGGAACAGCGGTCAGGCACGTACGTCGTATACTGATCTCGTACGCACTCCGCTTACCACAACTGGCCGCCTGTTGCCTCGCAGGGGCGACACTCTGATCCGCATACGAGAAGGCGAGGCTGCGAATGCAAGGCCAGCGCCGCGCGTTACCGGTCTCGCGTCTAGGTTCATCAGAGGCATGTCAGGGCGGAGGAGAACACGAGACACGCACGGTTAGCATGATCTGTGCAGTCCAAAACCAATGTGTACTAACATGCAGGGTCGCCGCTCGTGGTCTATCGCATCGGTTGCTCTGGCGACACATTTGACGGGGTAAAGATGCCTGTTCGGCACGAACGTCAGTCGGGGACGGGTACACACGATAAAGCGAGACGCGTAGCTGCAAAATTGTCGTGACTACACCGCAATCGCGAAGAGAGATACGTGTCAGCCACGCACATAAAGCGGTAGAGGACATCAACAACACACCGTTTGACGGAACGGATGCGGGACAAATGAAAGAATCCCATCCGCATACGCAGGCATTGTGGACAAGTCTTGGAATGGAGACGAACGGAATGCTGAACTGAAAGACGAAGGTTGAAGACACGTCCTGAGAGGCACTGGCACGGCCGGAGACGTGCCGTTCTCCGCAAAGGGAGGAGCCCGTGACCCAATCGACGAGGGCATCCGCTCGAAGCAACGACGTGCGGGGGCGGTACACATCACTCAAGACGTATCAACATGCCCTTGACGAGACAAGCCGTCGTCGAACGAGTTGAGGCTAAGCGGTGATGCAGGACAGGAGCAGGTTACAATACGAAGAACACGACTCACCATTTGTGGCCGGGCACGAAAACAGATGGTACGGGACGAGGACGTCCGAGGTGATAAGTACGCAGATGTAACGTAGACGGTACACTCCCCAACACGGTGGAGCGTGCAGACTGCACATAGATATGCGGTGGATAGGCGCACCTCTCCAGCACGCAAGACATTTGCTCTCGGGTGTCATTGCCGTATTGGTGGTGTGGCGTATTCTGGTCTACTACGGACGTGTTTCAGCGTTGGACCAATCCGTGGACACAATGACATACGCACCGTCAAGACACGTTCAGCGAATGGGTCGCCGTGAGTTGTGTGATGATGGGCTCCTCGGGACTGGCTAGCGCCGCCTTGGAGTTGTTCAGCGTGGAGATCGGGCGGAAGGAAGAGAGGAGCTGGAGGCAGAGCATATCATTAGTGTACTGTGTATGTAGCCAGACATGCGTACCGGCCTGTAGCACCTCACTCACCGCGAGATGCCACCTCATAACAGGGCAACAAGATGATCCCTTCAACTCGCCGCCGGCAAACAGCTTGCGAGACGCGCTCAGTATGCCTGACCAGAGCTCGACACATGGACCGCGTCTCAGATGGCGTGGCAAGTCTGAGGAGCCGTACGGTACTGCTGCCCGAACCAGCCCAACGAGTTAGTCCGCACCGGCAGCAATGATGAGCAGCCCTCTGCGGTCATTCAGATGTTCGCTGCTTATGCAGCGGGCCGACGACACGACTCACAGGTTCTTGCCCCGGCCATGGACACGTCACGAGGAGATGTGAGTCCAAGCTCGCCCGGACTTCAGCAGAATATCAACTGTACCGAACCATTGCGACATGAATCAATCCAACGCACGAGCTAAGCAGAAAACAGTTGACGCGGCGTGTACCGATTCTGTTCTGCAAATGACATCTGCGACTGGCAAGATGTCGCGTGAGCCGAGCCGATACGGTATGACAAGTAGGGTCGGCACCTCACCTTTGATCATGCATCGACAGCTTCGTTGGGATAATCCTGTCTAGATGACTCGGAGCAGTGCAGACGCAATTCAAATCGTCTGTCTCCCTGGGTCCGTGGAAACGAGAGGGTATGGACAATCATCACTCCGGTGATAGACTCTCGGCGATCGCAACGGAGGTAGACCGAGAGTGACAACACCAGTCTCTGTCACGGACAGAGGATAATCTGAGTGGCAGTTCATGACACGATCAATGAACGGAAGACTTACCGCTAATGTACTACACCCCCAACACAACCGATTCCCGAGCTACTTACGCGGCTAAGCCTGGCTCCGAGTCGGTGGCATAGCCAAGTTGAGTGACGGTCAGAACAACACGAATGGACCGAAGTGGGATGTCTTACCTGCTATACGGATGGTTCAATATTGAGAGATCATTGGATGCGATTAGCAGAAAATAACTGACCATATTGGGAGCGCAGCGGGTGCATCAGACAAGCATGTTCCGTGGACGAGCATTACTTGGTTCACTTCGGCCATGGATAGAGAGAGCGGAGAAGCGAGGAAACGGAGTTGGTGGGTTAGAAGCTCGTAGTGTGATAGAATGCAAGCCAAGTAAGTACGGACAATGAATGACACGAGGGGAGAGAACGGGGAAGAGGATGGATAGCACAGGGTCAGCATTGAAGACTAGCTTTTATAGCTCGTACGTTCCGCGGGATGGTCCGTGCGTCTTCGGCACGCCGCGTGGGAACCGGACCATGTCTGGGACCCGCCCAAGAACGGTCTCCCGTACCCGCTACCCGCCATTCCCTGGCGTCGCTTGCAAACTCCGGACTAACGCAACCGCTATTTCCTCCTCCCTAGCGAATTTACAACCGTCGGAAGGCAACACGTACGTTCCGATTGATGCATCACGTATGGGCGCTCTTCGAAGCGCCGTCGGGAAGGTTCACGCGAGCGAGACCGCGTTACGACGTGAATATGCTGCTCGTACGGAAGTTGCCTTTGATTGTGAGCTGAGTGTTCTTGCCGTCTGCGAGTGAGCGTCGGCCGCATATCATACCATATCTGTACTTGTAATTGTAGTTACAGGTAGGCAGAGTCGAGGATCGAGCGGAGTGAAGCACAAGAGGCAGATACTACTGCAGGAGCAGCAGAAAGGATGATCGCGCGCAGAGGAAAGGAATAAGCGCCCGCGCAGAGCGGTTGGGAGCCTCGTGTTCTGAGATCGGATCGAGCGATCTGGCGCCGTTCTGGGCGGCGCGCGACGTCTCTCGCGCGTTTTCTCCCCCACGATCATGTATGTACACAGCTCGTCTGTTGCATACTGTCTTATCTCGGGATGTCTTCCTCGCAGATACTGCTCATGCCTTTCCCTGTAGTACTTGAGCGCGAGTTGCTCTTGTTAGGCATGAAGGAGCACTCGAGTACGGGCTACCATGAGCCTTTGCTCGCGTGGCGACGTACGCGCACAGGCCCGTCGCAATGGAATGATGACATGGTGTTCTGACAGAATTCCAAATCGGGGCAAATCCGGTGCATGACCGCGGAGAGCTTGGCCCGCTGAAGCGACGGGCATGCTCGCCCGAGGGCTTCGGAGGCCGCACTAGCGCACGACGAGTCTGATTCCGCGTGCAGAAAGTTGTAGCCACGGAAATCAATGTACATAGCAGCAGCTACAGAATAGGATATCTATATATTTGAGCAAGGCAACCTAGGACATGATCTGCTCAAGGGTACCAGCCAATACTGGACAATTCAGGATTGGCTGACAGCCTTGGGCAGACAATGTCCTCGCGATTTGAGGCTGGCAGCGGGGAACATCCCCGGTTGCCAAGGGTCAGATTTGATTGATGAGGTCAGCCTTCTCGGGCAGCACCCCGAAGCAGACGGCTAAGATTCAATCAGCTCACGGATGTTTCCCTTTTTGTCTGTGTTCAAAGCTTGAGGACTTGAGCTACTGGGGAACATGAGTGTTTTAGGGGTTGACTGAGCAGTACAGATTTTCATTTTGGGATTTGAGAGTGAGGGTAGACTCGACTACTGAGCCTGAGCAAAGAATCATACCATATCGGGTCTGAGACACTTGGTGGCAACTTAGCCGCCGCATCAGCCGCTGATACTCAAAGCAGTCTTGACCGCCAGTGCCTAAATTGGGTGAACAATGGGTAGCCGGACATAGCCCGAGGCCGAAGCAAGCCCGCCCGCGGAGTTCGGTGGCTAAAACTCCAGTATATATACAGGAGTACGTTAGCCCTCTCCTCCCGGAGCAGAAGCTATGCCAGGCCATGGTAAGTAACATAGTTGATCTGCTTCATAGCTCATACTGACAATCCCATTTGTTCATCGTCTCACAGATTACTACCTGCTCCATAGTCAAAGCCAGGCAGCATGCCCAACTCGGTAAGTCAGCCCATAGCTGATACAGTAGGTCCTCGTATTGACCGTATCCCATCTCACAGGTGGTATCGTGCTCGCCAGGACACATGGTCAGCAGGCAATGTAGGCTCACCGAGATGAGGACCGACCAGGTGAGTTTCCCTGGCCACCCTCGCCCTCGAGCCGCACTCACGAACACGCTGATTCGCAGGCAATCACCCTGGCAGAGCAAGCCCACATATACGTGCACTCAATGTATTCCTCATTAGACAGCAGCGAGCGAGGCTCCCTGTAAGTTGCCTATTGAGCTTCAGCCGCTGTTCCCGTACTTACCCCTTGTCACAGCTCTCCGAGAAACTACTAGGCTATGTACACGGCCCACCGCCGACACGTTACCTCTACGACCCATCCCGGACGGAACGAACGACGTAGACTCTTCGTCGTCCAGCCGCCGAGTGTCCCAGGTATGCCAGCGAACCCATACGTATTACCGTCCTGGTCTCAAGCCTCCACCATTGACAGCTGTCGGACGCGCATGCCCGGTCTGCCCGTGTGCCGCATGGCCCTGGTCCCGGAAGCCCGCAATACGTCTGCGCACCAGCCCAGGCGGATGGCGATCCCTCCACAGAGTAAACGCAGGTGTACACCCGCGCCGGCCGGTTCTCTTCCTCATCCCCTTCGCGCCCGTCACGCAAGGACTCGTCCATTGCATGCCCCTTGGCCTCATCACACGCAACGCACGCGTGATGGCTGCTCGCGTATGAGGGATGTGACGTCTGCGGTCGTCCGCCGGATGTCTCGTTGCGCACCTCGATTGGTGTCAGCCTACCTTGTCTGTGCGCGAGGACCCTCGCCTCGACGCACGTGCCGGTGCTCCTTGGCGAACCCTCCCGGTGCAACCACTGCACCATGCGCGGCTGTACCATGTCATGCTCGTTGTCCGAGGCATGACAATTCCATCCCTAGTACCCTCTCGGATGCGTCGTCCGGACCGTCGATGACACGACATATCATCGTCCGGCGAACAGGGTGCGGTGTACCCCAGTCAATGCGCACGTCGTCGCCGGTCCTCCACGGATCGCCTGCGCCATTGCGCGCCGCCCGTCTCCCTGGCAGACAACTCGCAGCCCCGACCTTCGAACACACGACATATCGTCGTCCAGCGAATCAGGCACAGTGTGCCTTCGTTCGTCGGTCCCGAAGCTGCTGCCTACCGATGTCTGCCTGTCGCTCACGTCAAGGCGGGCGCGAGGGTCTGGTCTGGTTGCAGCGCCCAGGGGACGTGTCCAATCACACGATGGACGCGCTGTGCCACAACTGTAAACGGCCACGGTCAGTCAACCTACCTCTGCACTAGCGTTGCACTGAGACGTGAACATCGCTCAGTCCCCCGCTCTGGCTGCCGTCGATATCGTCTTCGTCCTGGTTTCCTAGAACCATCCTGGCTCGCCGCGACGCGGACAACGTCGACACGACGTATCGCCGTCCGGCGAACCGAGTTCTGATGGTCGTGGTGTGCCTGCGACGCGTCCAGCAAGGCGATGTCAGCCGCAGATGACGTGTCTCGTCGCGGCGGGCACATTGTTGCCGGTATACTGCGGTCTGCAGCCCTAGCATCCCATGCACTGCGCTGCGACATGACACATCGTCGTCGGGCCAACGGGCCTCCGACAGCTGTCCTGGGTCCCCCACACGCAGCCATCTCTGGCGCCATCCCGACTAACCTGCCCTGCTCCGCAACGTCTGTCGGCCCGGATTGACGAAGACACGACATATCGAATTCCGGCGAGCGGGGTCGTGGGGCGGAATCGCGTGGGCTGTTGCCGCGGGGAGACGACACATCGTGTTCCGGCGAGCGGGAGGGAAGACCAGTGGTAGCTCGGAATGACGAGCCGGGCGCTGTGGATGGTGCCACCGCGTGTCGATAAGTGGGACGGCTCCGGTCGAGGTACGCGTTCATTCGCCAATGGTAGCCCGGTAGCTGACGACACGCAGGGCGCTGGAGAGCATGCTGGCGAGGGACGGCTGTCTAGGTGAGTACAGGGCGGTGAGGTTCATGCATTACTGGCTGACGGAAGCTCGTCTGCCGCGTCATCAACTGGTAGTTGAGTATGCAGCCGCGGCGAGCGACGGAACAGCGCGGGGCCGCGAGGTGGACGACGGGTAACGGAGGGCGGATCTTGGCAGTGGGTAAGGATGGAGGCGAAGTACGGTGTGGCCCACTAGAGGTGACGAGGTGAGTTGGTACACGAGCGGTGAAAGACGTGTTTCTGAGGAGAACTCGTCTGCCGCATTATCGACTTGTAGATCGGGCGAACGTCACATCACGGTGGCCTGCGTGAAAGCACGCGGGCGAGAGGCCATATATACTCCTTCCGGCGACTCGCGGCGTCATGGGTGCGCGAGGGATACGAGCGCGGCGATGGCAAAGACACGACAGATCTGCTTCCGGCGAGCAGGAGCGCACATGTACGAGTTGATAACGCGGCAGATGGGTTAGTTGAGCGTCCTTGTCCGGCGGATGCAGAGGCTCACCTCCCGCGCGCACAGACCCGGCGACCATCGATCAACGATGACGCGCGGGGCAGACAAGCACATCGAACGTGGCGACCAACGCGGCAGACGGCACATCGAGACTGATTTGAGTCCCTGATCTTCGCAGACAGTGACTTTCGCGGCGACGACTGACGTATGTGGCTACTGCGAACGCGGGCGCTACGGTGGGAAGTGTGTAGACCTGCCGCGTTATCAACTTGCAGGTGGAAAACGGGTCTCGTTCAGTCTCGCGACTGCGGATCCGGTCGCAGCGCATAAAGGGTGAGCACATTCCGGTGCAGCGTCGACTGAGAGCAGGGACGCGTTTTGCCCACATGAGTGTCCCCGCGGGGAGGCGGACGTATGCTCGTACATAAAAAAAGAGAGATGGACGATCGAAAGAAGGCAACTTTTTTCGACCCTCCAGCCAATCAGCGTGCACGGAGCGAGCGAGCCGCACGCGATCGGCCAATCGGAGCGGGCGCTCTACGTCCGTTGCAAAACGCGACCTGGACCCCCGAGCAACCGTGGACGTCGACTGTCGCCGGCGACCGTAGCCCGACATCCATGCACCAACAACGCGTCGGGATCGCGTGGTACTAACGCCCCCTCCGGCGGCGCGCCGCGGGGGCCAAACACCTCTTTCTCGTCCACAACGACACTGTCGACAGCGACGACGACCCTCACCCACCATTCTCAGCAGACACAGTCGAACATCATGGCACAGCGCGAGCAGCTAGCACACACAGCACGCTTCCTACAGCTTCAGCAGCAGTATCTGGAGAAGTCAGGCCACCGCGACCCCTCCGCGCCGTATGCCCGCCGTCCCCGACCTGCGCTTCGAGCAGAGCTATCTTGCGAGCGTCAAGCCATACGTACACATTGAGCGCTCACTCGCGGAGCAACCCGCGGTGGACGGAAAGGGCAAGGGCAAAGCGGTCGATGCGCCAGGCGACGCGTCGGAGCTCGCAACAGAGGTCGTTACGGTACAGTGGGGGCGGGTGATGTGGATCACGACGAGGGACCAAATCATCAGTCCTTTCTTGCAAGGCTCGTTGAGGTACGTCTCTCCCTCACAGGTTTGCCACCACCGTCTGAATTTGCCTACGGGGCCGCAGAGGTCTTGCGGGCGTGTTCCTCACTCCCTTGCTCGTCGACGCAGGAGCAAGATTTCGCGCCTGGTGGGCGAAAGGAGCGTACCGCGCGGACCGACCTGCACAGGAGGGCCACGGAGTGGGCTGGCTACGCAATTGGATCGGGAGCTTGACTGTAGCGGGCGGTCCGGCGGCACGTCTGTCATGACGCAAGCAGCAGCTACCGTGCCTATCCTCGTACACTACGTCTGGTTGATTGATCTTGTGCGACGCGAGGTACACACTTCGTTTGCTCTCTACCCCGCAACTCGAATCAGCTCACTGAAATTGCAGATGTTACGGCAAGAGGGAGGATGCCGGGGAAATCGATGTCATCGACCGACTCGGAATCGTCGCTGTTTCAAAGCTCACGGACGTGTGCACTGCCGCTGACGCACTATGTCATTTTTGCGACGTAGTTGATGCCGACACCGGGCGCTACTACGGACGTCCACTTCTGTATCGTCGTTGGCAGTCGGAGCACTCCGGTTACCTCTCATCTCCATCTTGTGAGGGGTTTTACCATTTCAGCATTCCGCGTCATCCCCGAGCTCCGACTTTGCAAGGCTTCATCGTGGTCCTTACGTTACAAGGCTTCATCGTGGTCCTTACGTTACAAGTCGACCGCAGCGTGTTCAGTAACTCCAACGTGTTACGACTCCACATCAAATAAGCTTTTTGGCGGCGTGCGCGCGAGGAAGCCCTCGAATCGTAATAATTCCCTTTCTATACTTTGCTTTAAACGCGCTAACTAGACGGAGCACTGTCCGCACTATCCGGAGAAACGACGACCTCCACCCACTCGTTCACCCACATATAGCGCGAGAACGCGACGTATAACCACCTAAACCACACCAACTGCGAGCGGTGCTGCATCATCGCGCGCAGGGCCGTCACATACTCCCGCACGCCAGCCACGAACGCTGGCCCTCGCCGGACGCCCATATCGCCCACACCACCGCGTCCTTTCCCCGCACTCGACTGCGTCCTTCCTTCCTCGGACGATCGCGCGGGCGGAATGGGCGCCTCCGCGGGCGCCAGGCGCAAGGTCCGCAGAGCGTCGGACATGGCTGAGCTCGCTTTCAATAGAAGCGGGCTCGCAGGACCGGTGTACTTCCATACGAGGGGGACGGAGACGAGTGTGAACAGTCGCGGCCGGGTGAGTGCGCTGTCGTCTGAGTCCGAGGAGGATGGGAAGGACGAGAGCAGGCGTGCTGCACCGTGACACAGCGAGATGTGGTTCGGGTGCCCGGAGATGCCGTACGCGTCGAATGTCAGGATCTGCGCGCGTTGACGATGCCGTCAGGGAGACGAGACGGGATAGCCGGTGTACGATGACGCACCGTCGTGATGCGGTTCTCGAGGACGTATGGTCGGACGACGTCCGCGACGGTGTCGTAGTCCCACTGTGCGGTGAAATTGTCTTGCAGGTCACTACGGTTCAAGTTCTGTGAGTCCGATCTGAATCTTCCCCGCGGACGGAGATCCGTGAAGTGCAGATAAGTAGATGCGCATGTTTGCCCAACCCGCACGAGTCATGCCCATAGACCATCGCACTTGTGGGCGCTGCACCTTGACCGGACCTACGGAGCGAGGGCACGATCCGGTGGTGTTGCCGCCAGCGAATGAGATCCCAAGACTGGGCGAACCTTGGGCTGAACAAATGCCGAGCAGTGCGTCTCAAGGATCACGCATCGATCCTGGAACACTGTCAGTTACCTCCGCTCCCCGGAGGCAATTGCCCTGCTGCGGAGCTATACGAGACCGAGGTAGCATCTCGACTGTTCAGCAGAAACGATACGCAAGGCTGGGAGCTATTGCAACACACCGTGCGGGCGCCAATGCAAAAAAAGTACATCGCTCTAGCGCCTGATGTAGAGAACGATCAAGCATACCGTATATGGCGTGTGGAACGTACTCAGCGAGCCTAGTTATGAATGTCCTCTGATGGACTTGGGACCGAGTATGACGCAGGTCTGGTGAGTGAATGAACTGCAAGACCCTTTGGACGGTCGTGAAGAGTTGGAATGCCGGCAGCATGATGACAATGTCTCCTCCCACCGAAAGTTTCGCCACCGAGCTGATGTAACCGGACATGGAAGCTGTATACAATGAACCCGACTGGGCATGACGCGTACGCAGAAAGACCGGAAGCGCGGATCCTTTGTAAAGGATCATACGCTCGGCGCACGCAAGTCCAACCAACTCGACCTCGTGGGTCACAAAGTGAGCGAGCGAAGACTTTCGCGTGCCAAACCTTATTCTTGCCTCCGAGAATCGGTGGTAAAGTCCTTGGGGGAATAATTGAGTCGGTACGCCAGACATTGATCACAGGGAGACGAGTGACGTCGGGTCTGATGAAACGACCAAAAGTTTCTGCCTACTCAAAGTGAGGACGCGGCATGGCAACTACGTGTCAGAGAACCAGAAGGCAGCTGCCATACACATCTGCACAGATAGCAACGGGATGGGCTGTCTCGTCTATATGCCAACATACACCCGAGATGGCTAAAAAGTAAGCTCACCTCCTATCCTCGACCCATCGACGGCTGGATGGCACGCCGAGCACGTCCAAACTTCGACCGAGCTCGTCCCTACGCATGTTCCCAAGTCCATCCGCATTTCCAACTGACAGGCAGAGCGAGAAGACTTCTGGTGGTCTTCGGCCATCCACAGAAGCAGTGCCTTGCGCAAGAAGACCTAGCAAGGTGGGTGCGAAGAACATGCATTCGTCATCGGGGTGCGCAGAGAGCAGTAGAATCCGAGAATAGTCGTTATGAATGCCGGAGGCGGGTCCGGTGAGAGCCTCAGTAGCCTGCGATGACTGTCGTGAGATGAGTGTGAAGAGAAAGGAGGATATTAGGACGACGAGGGAGAGTGTCGGTACCGCAGGCATGCTACGGACATACAGCGACTCTACAAAGCTCGATCTAAGGGGTGAGTTACGCTTTGCGAGACGCCCGACAAGGAGGAGGAGGAGGAGGAGGGGATTCGATTTTTAGTCACCACGCCCGAAGAGGAGGAGGAGCGCGCCTCGGGCATCTGCGAGCTAGACCACTTACACACGTACTACATAGGCTGGTCCCGTACAGAATGTCACTTGCTCGTATCGGATTGCCCAGCACCTTCCTGGTGGATTATACTGATTTTTGTGAGCCTTGTAGACGTGTAAAGCTATGTCCCTGGTGCGCCTTGGCTAACTACGCGCAAAAATCATTATTTTGGCAAAGACATGCTGTAAGCGCCGATGATGATGAGCACACAAGAGTCAGTCACTCAAGTGATGTATCCCGTTTTCCCGGTACTGAGTTGTCTTGTTCTTCATGGTTCCCATTTATAACCTATGTGTACACTGTGTTCATTCTTTCTGACTCATTTTCCCCGTCACTTTCCCCCCATACTGGCCCATTTTGTACTGACATTAATATTCCGCCTCGGGTGGGATCGCGCCGGCGCCGGCGAAAAGAAAGTGTCCGAACCGCCCAGTCGCCATGTGCATTCCATGAATCCGGGGTACCATAATGTGATAGATTACATCACGTCAGTATTTCTTTGGTCAATTGCACCGCGTGGTCCCCGCATTTCCTTGGCACCATCGCGGCATCGCCTTCTTGCATGGGCACTACTTATGTAGGACGAACCATTGAACTAGGTCTATAACTCAAATATACAGTGGACAGCGGGATCCTGACATCCAATGAAGAGTGTGTATCTAGGTTACCGGAAATGGTATGTGTTAGGCAGCCGACCATTGAAAGGCGTGGCTTTTGATTGGCTGGCTTTCAAAGGGACAGTAAGCCCATCGCAACGCTCACGCCCAGTGGAAGTTCTGCAGAAACCTAGGTGCACTGATTGGCGGCGGTGGGCGATCGCACGCTCATTGGCCAGTCGGTGGTCGAGGCTAAAGAGGAACAAAAACACCCAGTCCGTCCTCAGAGTCATATCAAACTTGTCCGACGCCTCGACACCTTGATCTACTTGACTACTGCCACTTCTACAGCGTGGCTTAGGTGTCCATAGGCAATGTGCTGCTCGTGCTAGTAGAGGCACTCATGGGCTCGCACCGAGACGATATTGTATTGGCTATCCGAGGCTTGGCACCTCAGGCCTCAGGCCTCAGATCAGAGTTGTGTTGTGTCTCAAGCAGCCGCCCACCTCGCCAGGGGCAACCACACTAGTGCAGACCAGCACGTCGTATAAAATCTCGCAGAGCCCCCCACGATGCTGTGTCCCGTCATTTGCCTTTTCTCCTTATTCTCAACCTTCCCCTGATAACTTACGTATATTTCTCCGTCGCCATGTACATCGACTCGTCCTCCATGCTCCAGACGTTCACCGCCTCGCTCATTGCCTCCGCACTCCAGAACGGGGGGAACATGACCGAATTCAAAGGATCCGGCAAAGTGGCTGATTGCAGCCTATCAGGCTTCGTGCCCTCGATTCCGTCAAACCAGACCCAGCTCACGATCCCAAGCAATTTGGACCCGGAGTTCATCGGCCTTGCGTTTGGTGTACAAAACTACACCTGCGCGTCTAGCAACAACTTCACGTGAGTAGTCCAAGCGGGACGCGACTTCTCCACGCACCTACTCACCCGCCGTGGACCGCAGGAATGTAGGCGCGATAGCTGAGCTCATCGACATTTCCTGCTTCGTGGAGGTACCCTTGTTCGACACGATCCAAAACCAGCTCTTCACCGCCTGGGACCAACTCTCGCAGTCAATGTCCATCCAGCAAGTGCTCGACTTTGTACACTCTCTCAACCCACCCGCGAATCTCGCGCAGCACTACTTCGTACCCAACCCTGTCACGGGCCAGGGCATCTCCCCGAAGTGGGACTTCACGTCGAATGGCAAGTTCGAGGGCAACCCCGATGCGTTCATCGTCGGAAAGGGGAACGGCACGCTCCCGAGCCCCGACGACTCGAAGAAAGACGTCACGTGGCTGGAGGTCCTGAATGCGGAGGGCAAGGTTGCGGCTGAACTTTTCCGGTTCGACACGGTCGGCGGCCAGCCTCCGTCGTCTGTGAGTTTTGCTGTCAGCTGAATGATTGTCTTGACTGAGAACTGACCTTGCGACCAGTGCACATACGGCAAGGACTCGGACATAGCTGTGACTTACGCGGCGAAGTACAGTGAGTATTCAATATTAAATGCTCACCGTTGATAAATGCCCAAGCTAATATGAACGTCCAGTCTTCTACGGCGGCGATCTTAATTAATCGTTCAACGTTGGCACAAGCCCTGATATCTATTGATTAGTTATACACGGTACTGCGTCCCACTTTCTTTAGCACATGTATATTGTATCTGGGTTTATGTATTATGAGTGATGCGTATCCACGAGTAATCTAAACTTGCAAGACCGACTGATGTGGTGATTCGTGCTTCTTGTGGCGGTCAGCAGAAACTCGGTTGGGAAGCCAATCTGTCAAAGTCATCTGCAAGGCAACTTCACGCGGCTACCACGTACTATGATCCATCCTATGGTATGGGATGTTGCGTCTCAGCATCCATATGCGTTGAGGACGGCACGTCTAGGTGATGCTGTACTCCTTTGGTCAGTTTGAACTTATCAACATCATAATGCAGTCTGACTGCTTACCTTGGAAACGTGGCCATGGTGTCAGTGGATTAGTTCGTGTCGATAGCTTGAGGCCGGGGGCCTGGGAGTGGGATCTACAGGGTCATCATGCCTCCCCACGATGACGCCGGTCAACTCGGGCTGCTGAACTTGGAGCGCAAAAGAACGGTGAACAGCAAGTGAACAGCGCACGACTGCAAAATTTCGACAAATGAGCGACCACATACGGGTGAATTGAAAGCACCGCCGTGACAGCCAACTTCATATCCCAAACGCCGCGGCAACTGAATGAAATCAGACACCGTTGCATTCCTCGCGCCGTAATAGTAGTCATGTACATCCAGGTCCCAGCATACTTGCCATGCGCTCAGCGCCGTTCCGTATCCGCTTGACCGAATAATACGAACAACTGAACATGGCCGAGATCCAGGCTGGACGCAGCGCCTCAAACTTGCAATACGTAGGCGCCTTTCCATGTAATTGTCGGTCTGCGCTCTTATTGGCTAGTCGAAGGTTGGCCCTGGGACGGGACTTGGGCGGGACAGAGGCGGAACGCTTCGCTCCTCAATGTTTCAACATGGAATCATCGAGGACTCTAGCAGTGAGAAAAAGTTGCCTTCAGACCCACTATGCTTTCACTGGCAAGTCATTGGCTATGCACTACATGTGCGAGGCTTCGACTCGTAACAGACCCGGAAGTGAAAACGCGCCGCGTCAGGAATCATGGTATGCAGTACTTACTAGTGAGAGCGGGGCATGGCAACTACGTGTCACATAATATCTGCACAGATAGCACCGGTATGGGGTTTCTCGTGCATATGCCAATGTACCCCCGAAATGGCTAAATGATAAGCTCACCTCCTATCCTCGACCCATCGACGGCTGGATGGCACGCCGAGCACGTCCAAACTTCGACCGAGCTCGTCCCGGCGCATGTTCCCAAGCCCGTCCGCATTTCCACTGACAGACAGAGCGTGAAGACTTCTGGTGGTCTTCGGCCATACAAAGAGTTGGTGCCTTGCGCAAGGAGACCTAGCAAGGTGGGCGCGAAGAACATGCATTCATCATCGGGGTTGCGCAGATAGAAGTAGAATCCGGAATAGTCATGAATGCCAGAGGCGGGTTCGGTGAGAGCCTCGATAGCCTACCATGCCTGTCGTGAAATGAGTGTAAAGAGAGAGGAGGATACTAAGACGACCAGAGAGAGTCGGTACCGCAGGCATGCTGGATCCATGACAGAGCCGCAGGCCCCGCGAGCGCTCAGCGCCACCGCCGTCACACCGTGACCGCATCACCGCGGGCCCCCACGTGCACGAGGCGCGATCAGGCAACAGCGCCCTTGTCCCGGCGCGCTGATGGCGGCGGGCGATCTGCACGCTCGTTGGTAGTCTCTCACCAAGATGTTCCACACGGCGCACGCGAGGGATTGTGTCGAACCTGCGTTCATTGGCCAGTTGGTGGTCGAGGCGGAACAGACACGAAACACCCAGTCATCGTCCGAGTCTATGTGTCTCAAACCACAGGCGGTGCGCTGCTCGTATGTGTACGTAGCGAAACAATTCCGCATTGACTATCCGAGGCTTGGCACCTCAGGAACAGTGCTATGTAGCCCCGATGTAGCCTGCACCCAATGTGAACTAGTACTAAGTTTTGACTAAGTTGCACCGCATGTTATGTTCCCGCTGTCATTGATCGTGCCGGAACGCCACCTTCGAGTGGCGAGGATCCGAGGTGTCTCAAGCAGCCGCCCATCTTGCCAGGCAACGACCCTAGCCCAGACTGGCGCGTTGTATAAAATCCCGCCGAGCCCACGATGCTCTGTCCCGTCCTTTGCCCTTTACCCTTTTTTACTTCTTGCCAACCTTCCCCTTCCCCTTCTTTCTTTCACGACTAATACGTGTGTTTTGTTGCCGTTATGTATATCGACACGTCCTCCATCCTCCAGACCTTCGCCAGCTCGCTCATCGCAACCGCCCTCCAGTACGGGTGGACGCCCGACTCGAACGCAGCCGACTTCAAGGGATACGGCAAAGTGGCTGATTGCAGCCTGTCAGGCTTCGTGCCCTCGTTCCCGTCAAACCAGACCCAGCTCACGATCCCAAGCATCTTGGAGCCGCAATTCATCGGCCTTGCCTTCGGTGTGCAAAACTACACCTGCTCGTCTAGTAACAACTTCACGTGAGTGGTTCAAGCAGTACACCAATTCTCCACGCACCTACTGACCCGCTGCGGACCGCAGGAATGTGGGCGCAGTCGCCGAGCTCATCGACGTCTCCTGCTACGTGAACGCACCTTGGTTCGACACCATCCAGGACACGCTCTTCCCCGCCTGGGACGAGCTCTCACAGTCCATGTCCATCCAGCAAGCGATTGAGTTTGTGCACTTCCTCAACCCGCCCGCGAATCTCGCGCAACACTATTTCGTGCCGAACCCTGCCACCGGCCAAGGCGTCTCCCCGAAGTGGGACTTCACGTCGAACGGCAAGTTCCAGGGCAACACTGATGCGTTCATCGTCGCGAAGGGTAACGGCACGCTCCCGAGCCCGGATGACCCGAAGAAGGACGTCGCGTGGCTGGAGGTCCTGAATGTGGAGGGCAAGGTTGCGGCTGAGGTCTTCCGGATCGACACGGTTGGCGGCCAGCCTCCGTCGTCTGTGAGTTTCGTTGTCGGCTGAGTACTCGTCTGGACCAAGGACTGACCTTGCGACCAGTGCGCGTACGGTAAGGACTCCGACATATCTGTGAATTACGTGTCAAAGTACAGTAAGTCTCGATTGCTCGCAGCTGAAGGAATTCCCAAGCTTACCTGAGCATCCAGTCTTCTACGGCGGTGATCTCAATTAGTCGTTGAGCGTCGAACTTGAACTTGAGTTCTGTCAATTAGTTTACCAAGACATAGCGTACTACGTTCTTTGGCATAGGGATACTGTATCTGGGCTTTTCACGGACACAATGTGTAATTAGTGACATGTTTCCACGAATAATTTAAACTTCTTAAACTCACTGATGTGGTGACAACCTTCCAGCTTCTTGTGGCAGTCAGCAGAATCTGCAGCCAATCGGTCAAGGATATATAAAAGGGTACTGCATGCGGCTACCACTATCATTTATCCTACGGATGGCATGTTGTATCTCAGCTTCGTCCATATGTGTTGACGACGGCATATCCAGACGACGCTGTACTCCTTTGGTCAGTTCGAACATCGACGTCATGACGAGTCTAACTTCTGCCAGTGTGTTACCTTCGAAACGCGGCCGCGATGCCAATGGGTGGTAGTTTGTGCTAGTAGTCAAATCAAGAACCAACCCGAGGTGGATTGAACACACCATCGTGACCGCCAACTTCATCCCTCGGGATGCCGCGGCAATAACTGGATCAAATCAAATGCATTTCTTGGGCCATGGTGATCATGTAAGGACTTCCGGTTCCCAGTCAATTCCCAGTCAAGTCCCAGTATACCTGCCGTGTATTCGGCGCTCTTCAGTATCCGCCTGACCGAATAACACGGACTTGGATTGAACATCACCGAGAGTCCGGTAGTACCCAGTCCAGTGTTGGTACTAAGTAAGCTCGCATTCAAGAAAAAGGTGCCGTTTGCGATTGCACAGGCTCGTGTCCTAGCGATTCATGCTCCGCTATGACCGCTATAAGTAGTATCAGTATGCCCTCTTCATGCCATATGTGCACGCCATTCGTCGTCAGGGGGATAGTCAGCCTGGCCTTGTGGATGAGTATCGGCGGCAGAGTGCCAGTGCGTATGTAGCTGCTAAGGTGGATCAACGCCCAGCCTTTGCGAGTGGACGATCTGCGCGCTCATTGGTCAGGCCTCCAGCTCCAGGCTCATGGGTCAGGCACGATTGGCCAGACACGCTCATTGGCCAGTCGGTGATCAAGGCGTCGGAACGGAAACGAAAACCCTTGGGAACACCACGGTCCTCAGGCTGTAGGGTCCTGTCCATCCTCTCAGTCGTGGTGTCCGACGCTCGAGATCTTGATCTACTCGACCAGGCATGGCTCAGTATTTCAAGCCATAGGTGGTGCGCTGCTCCGAGTCGTATGGGTATGGGCTCGTATTACCGACTAGTACTGCCAGAGGACTCGAACAATCCCGTAATGACTATAAATATCAAGGCTTGGCCCATATGAATCAGAATTTAGACCGATGCTATAACTGATGGCTCAAGCAGCCGCCCATATTGCCAGGGGCAACGACTAGGCAGCGACACTAACTTAGAGCAGACTCGGACTATTATGGTGCGGTATAAATTCCCTCCGAGCCCACGATCATGCTCTATCCCGCTCTCTGCTCTTTTTCCTACTTTGCCAACCTTCAACACCCGACGAATACGTGTATTTCACCGCCGTCATGTACATGATCGACACGTCCTCCCTTTTGAAGACCTTCACCGGCTCGCTCATCGCAACTGTACTCCAGTACGGATGGTCTCCCGACACGAACTCGACCGACTTCAAGGGATATGGCAAAGTGGCTGATTGCAGTCTGTCAGGCTTCGTGCCCTCGTTCCCGTCAAATCAGACGCAGCTCACGGTCCCAAGCGACTTGAACCCGGAGTACATCGGTCTTGCGTTTGGCGTGCAAAACTACACCTGCTCGTCTAGCAACACCTTCACGTGAGTGGTCCAAGCGGTACGCGCATTCTCCATGCACCTATTGACCCGCCGCGGAGTGCAGAAGTGTGGGCGCGGTGGCTGAGATCATCGACGCCTCCTGCTACGTGAACGCATCCTGGTTTTCCACGATCCAGAACGTGCTCTATCCAGCTTGGGACGAGCTCTCGCAGGCAATGTCCATCCAGCAAACGATCGAGTTAGTGCACTACCTCAACCCACCCGCGAATCTCGCGCAGCACTACTTCGTGCAAAACCCTGTCACAAATCAGGGCCTCTCCCCGAAATGGGACTTCACGTCGAACGGCAAGTTCGAGGGCAACTCAGAGGCGTTCATCATCGGAAAAGTCAACGGCACGCTGTCTAGCCCCGATGACCCTGCGACGGACATTACCTGGCTGGAGGTCTTGAACGTGGAGGGCAAGATTGCGGGCGAACTTTTCCGGTTCGACACGGTTGGCGGCCAGCCTCCGTCGTCTGTGAGTTTTGCTGTCGGCTGAATACGTCTTGACCAAAGACTGACCTTGCGACCAGTGCACGTACGGCAATGATTCGGACATATTTGTGAATTACGTGGCGAAGTACAGTGAGTCTTGATTGCTTGCAGTTGGAGGAATCTCAAGCTTACCTGAGCGTCCAGTCTTCTACGGCGGCGATCTTAATTAATCGTTGTACGTTGGATTCGGACTTGCGGAACCTATTGATTAGTTAAACAAGGCGCTCCGTACCACATTCTTTGACACATGGATATTGTATCGTGACTTTTCACGGACACAGGATTCCATTAGTATACGATAATTCAATATTCATAAACCGATAGATGTAAAACGACTTCCTGCTTCTTGTGCCGGTCAGCAGAAACTGGGCTCAATTGTATCACTGGGACTGGCATGATCAGTACATTGCCTAAGGGTGACAACAAAATATACCAGTGACTATACTTACTTCACACAAGGTGTCGACAAATCAGCTGCCACACGGGGGCAAATGTCTTGGGCTAAGCACGTTGGCAACTTGAGTCAAGGGTGTCCGTGGCCGCATCCGCGACTTGTGCGGTACCGGGGACGCCATGACGGAAGATTGAGCGGTGTATGTGCGCGAGACGCGTATGTCTAATCCAGGACTAGCTTGAGGTATATTGAACGCACCACCGTGACCGCCAACTTCAACATTCCAAACGCCGGAACAACTGAATTGACTCGGATACTGTACCGTTGCATTCCTTGGGCTATAGTGGCCATGTACTTTCAGTTCCCAGCATGCTTGTCGTGCGTTCAGCGCTCTTCAGTATCCGCCTGACCGGATAACATGTATGACTTGAACATAGCCGAGATCCCGGCCGGACATGGCAGCGCCTCAAAGGCCCGGGGCGACACACGGGCGCCTTTCCATGCAGTGGTGGCGCACGGTCCGTGCTCTTATTGGCCAGTCGATGGTCGGCCCTGGACGGGACTTGGGCGGAACAGGAGCAATACGCTTAGCACCTCGACAATTCAATGACTCAACATGGAACCACCGAGGGCTCTAGCAGTGGAACGGAATTCGGCCTTCAGACCTATGCTTTCACTGGCAAGCCATGAATGGCTATACACTGTGGCATGGCGTCAGTTCGTTGAATAATAACAGCCCCGGGGTTGAAAGCTCGCCTCGTCTGTGCCAGGAACTACGATCATGATGGTGCGTAGTACGCATTAGTCACCCTGCGCCCAGAAACCGCCCAGTTAGCGTTTCCGCTGTCACCCAAAGTATCGGGAACATCATACACTCCTGGCTCGACTTCCAACCATCCGGAACAGACGTCTCAAGCAGCCGCCTAACCTTGCCAGAAACAGCGACCCTCCGCATGCAATAAAAGCAGCCCGGCCTACGATGTTCTGCCGCGCCCAAGCGCATCTCACTTTCGAGAGGCCCACTTTGCCCTCCAAGCTTCACCGACCAAACCCTTAGTCTTCACGACTAACACCTACACTTCCCCGTCGCCATGTCTGTCAATACGTCCTCCATCATCCAGGCCTTCGTCGGCTCACTTATTGCCTCCGCACTCCAGTATGGGTGGACGCCCGACACGAACGTGGCCAACTTCGAGGGATACGGCATATTGGCCGACTGCAGCCTAGCAGGCTACGTACCCGCGCTCCCGCCGAACCAGACCCAGCTCACGATCCCGAGCAACTTGGATCCGGAGTTCCTCGGTCTTGCGTTCGGCGTGCAGAACTACACCTGCTCGTCTAGCAACAGTTACACGTGAGTCGTGGCGAGACGCAGGTGCTCCACGCACGTACTGACGGTTCCCCGCCGCGGACCGCAGGAGTGTCGGCGCGGTCGGCGAGCTCATCGACGTCTCCTGCTACGTGAACGCCTCCTGGTTCTCCACGATCCAGGACGTGCTCTACCCCGCCTGGGACGAGCTCTCCCAGTCGGTGACCATCCAGGAAGTCATCGACTTCGTGCACCTCATCAACCCGCCCGCGAACCTCGCGCAACACTACTTCGTGCCCAACCCGGTCACGGGCCAGGGGCTCTCCCCGAAGTGGGATTTCACCTCGAGCGGCAAGTTCGAGGGCAACCCAGAGGCGTACGTCATCGGGAGGGTCAACGGCACGCTCTCTAGCCCGGACGACCCTACGACGGACATTACCTGGTTGGAGGTCCTGAACGTAGAGGGCGAGATCGCAGCTGAGGTGTTCCGGATCAACACGGTCGGTGGCCAGCCTCCGTCATCTGTGGGTGTTTATTCTCTTAGTTGTCTGACACTCGTCTTCAAGACAAAGGACTGACCTTTGGCACCAGTGCACATACGGCCAGGATACGAACATCTCTGTCAGCTACGTAGCGGAATACGGTGAGTGTCCGTCGCTCGTGACACGTCGTCGATTACCAGCCTAACTTTGATGTTCAGTCTTCTATGGTGGTAGTTTGAATTAGTGTTGAACATCGAATCTGCATATGATGGCATTGCGGCGTTCCTTAGCACAATGATTATCATCGCAACCAGCGAGGCATCGAGGTGTAATATCAATGTGTACTCACAGGCAAGCCACTATATTGCGGCGCGACCAAGCTCGGCAGGGTGAGTAATGTGCTGGGATAGAGGTCAAGTATCCGATACGACGCACGGACCCATGATGATAACCTCAAGATGCATTAATACCGGATACGTGTAAACCAAGAAGGACAGCCAAATGTATATACAGAACAGAACAGATTGCGATGCAAGCTGCTGCAAAAGCAATGCGACGACGATGGAAACAAGCGACAGATGTCGAGGAGCAGCAGGCGGTAAGCATCAGTTAGGCTACACTCGACGTGACGCGCGACGGGGTAATAGGTAGTCAGCAGGCGTACGAATATACGGAGACGGAGACAGAGACCGAGAGGAGAAACGTAGTTGCTACAGCAGAGGGGAGGGCATATGTGATATGATACAAGTGGTATACTCGGCGCGCAGGGGTGCGCTCTTGCAGTGTATGTACGAAGCTTGGAGTCCAGTCCTTGGGATGCGAGCGCGATTCGTGAGTTCCGTTCCTTCTTGCTGTATGTGGGTGCGTGCGGTTGATGAGAGCGACCCGTCTAGAATCCAGTCATGCCCATGTTCATGTTCATGCCCACCTCGTCGAAGGCGGGGAACGCGTCAGTCGCCGCGTCGGCGTAGCCCTCCGTGGCGAACATGTCGTACCCGTCAGCGGCGTGCGCCTGCTGCCCGACCTCCATCGACGAGACCATCTGCTCGAACGAGTGCAGCGGGTGTCCCTCCGCTAAGAGATGCGCCTCCTGCGCGGCCTCCATCTGCGACCACTCCTCCATCTCGACCTGCACGTGTTGGCTCGGGTGCAGCGGCTGCGGCGCTACGACGCCCGCGTCCGCGAGCGAATGATCCGTGAGCGCTGGAGAGCCTGAGAACGCCGAGCTCGCGCCACTCTGCGGCCAGGGAGCGCCATCAAGCGGGCAGACGCCCTCTCCCATGTGCGAGTGTTGAGAGTAATCGCCTGCGGCGTAGGCAGAGACGGGCGAGGGCGCGGTGGAGTAGGTCGTCGCGGAGTAGGGGTCGCCTGCGGTCGACGCAGAGTACGGCCCAGTCGGCTGAGAGAAGTCGGTCGAGAGAGGTGGGATGCCCTCGAGCGGGGAGACTTCGAGCCGGAGGCTATGGTTGGGCGCGTAGTTCTGTAGAGGACGTCAATTAAGAGTTCCACAATGGTGGGAGCGGGTACGTACCGAAAAGTCCTTCTGTGGGGCCTGGCCAGAGAGGACGCTCGATCCCTGCGTCAAATAGGCACTTTGGAAAAGCGAGTGGTCAGGTTCGGGATACGACGCCGAGTCTTGGTGCATTGAGTACGATTGAGGCTGCTGCTGCGGGTGGTCGAAGACTGCGCTCGAGAAGGCCCAAGGCTGCGAGGGTATCGGTTGTACGCTCGAGGCGCGACGGTGACCAAGCCAGTTACGGGAGATGCCCGAGATATGGTTAACAGGCGAGGGCGCGCGGGAACCTCCGGCGAACGCGTTCACGAGGAACGGTACAGACGGGATGGCGATCTGGTTGTATGCAGGGAGGGGCACAGAAGACGAGCGGCGGTGGCCAGCGTAGAGGGGTACAGGGTTGTACAAGGGGATGTCGGACTGATCGAGGTAAAGCTGCTCAGTACCGAAAGACATGTCCGGCGACGCGGTCGTGTTCCTCGACTCCCACGCGCGCACAGCGGTCGCGAGCTCCTCGCCCTTCTTCCCGCCAAGCATCAGCTGGGCGACTACGCCCGTGCGGCGCTCGTCGTCGTCAGCCACCGGGGCGGGCAAGGGCTTCTTTTTGGCATCGCGCGCTTTCTTCTTGTCCTTGTTGTGGACGGGCCTGAACTTGTAGTTCGGGTACAACAACTTGTGCTCGGCCTTTGCCTTCTTAGCGAGCTGCACCCACTGCTCGCGCTCCTCCCAAGGAAGGGCCCGCCAGATATTACCTAAGATATGCGACATACTGTCAGACGATGAGATCAAACAACAAGCGAACGACCGACCGATGATCTTCGAGAGCGAGATATGGCTCGTCTCGATCGAACCCGGGACATGTTTCTGACGCACAAAGTCGGCCCGGAAGAGCATGAACGCGTTCGGGGGCCTCGGGATGTGGCTGAGCGAGCGGCGCTTGCCAGACGTCGGTCGGCGCTTGGGGTCAGGAGGCGGTGATTGAGAAGGAGGGAAGAGCGAGTCGGCGGGCAAAGGCAGCATCGACTCGTCGAGCAACTCGTCCTGGTCGTTGTAGGTGACGGGGGTCACGTTCGGTGCGAAGGTGACGTTCGGCGATTCGGGAGACGCGTGCGCGCCATACCTTCCAGGCTTGACGTAGGGGAGACCTGACACGAGCCTATGAGCAAGCGTAGGCGGCGCAATGGAGGAGGTATACGCACCAGCAGCCAGTGATGACCGCCTTCGGAGACCGTCGCGGAGACCGACGCGTGATACAGGCATGTTTGCCTATGCTACAATAGGAGTGTGGAAGAAGATACAGACCGGGTCGGGGGCACGTCAGAGGCGCGTGGTCGGGAGTAGGGATACAATAGCGAGGGAAGAAGGGCAGGGGAAGGGCGGGCTCGGCGAAGGGCCCGTTATTGTTCTCGCACTTTATACGGCTCGCCCGCCAGGCCCTATCACGTCCATCGGGCGCGTCTCGCGGAAGAGTTTCCCAGGACCAGGCCCACGCGACCGACGCCACGGGATCGGCCATCTCATCGGGCGTCTCATCGCATGGCCCCCGCCACCCCCCTCAAACACGCATCTATCCATCTCCCCCGTCCCAAATCGCATCGCTGGAAAGCAGAAGGCGAGAAGACTCTGCCACAGCTTGAAAGAGGCTGAGAGATACAGCTCACCAGATCCTAGGATGGTTGCAAGACCTTCGCTGGCAGAGCAGCTTCCGGGGTCCCGCATCTAGAGATCTTCGATTCCGAAGGGTCACCCAAATGCATCCGCTGCATTGTCCCCAAAAGGGACATTCGTTTGTGTGCTGGCCATACACGGTTAGCCCAGCGCGCATGTGGTCGAGGGACACACCTATCCCCCAATTTCATCCCAGGTAATTACTCGTCGTGCTGTCGGGCTACTCCGCGGGGCTGACTCTGGCGTTGCAGCGGGGTGATAAGTCCGAGAGCGATCGCTTGGGGATAACTGTAAACTGGGACGGGCAGGTATGAGTTCGCACCTCTCCCACTATGCTAAGTAACTTGCTGAAAGAGGGCCGGCGACTCACTGGCAGTGGGACGTTCCGTTTGCCACCTTCTCAGCGCGGAGACTGATGCTCAGGCGATGCGCCGCCGCGTCAGCCGCGTACAATACATCCATTTCGTCTTCAACTCGCATCAGAGCGAAGCTTCCACTGGCGGATTAGTACGTGCCTTGCACAGCCTACTTACAGCCTATGACCGCACTCACATCCCTGCAACCCGTCCCTCGGCAGACTCCGAGCCTCGCTGCAACTCGTGGATTCACCCTTCTCGGCCGCGCCGAGCGCACGCCCAGCCCAGCCAATCGCTGCGCCATCCGCGCCGGAACGAAGGAATCCAATGAACGAAGAGTCCCCTCCACGTGGCCGGCTCCGTGCCCCGTAATAGGCCCCGTCCCGTTGCCGCGTTACCTCGCAACCGAAGGCCTGCATTGTCCAGGAAAGGCAACCCTTATTGAACGTCCCCGGGGCTACTTCGCGCGACGGGCTCGAAGCAAGCCCTCCGCGGGAGAGCATTCTGCTTGGAAACTGGGTCGCACGAGCGGAGCACGTCGCTATGACCGACGTGAAACCTGTTTCAAGGTCTGCCCTGGAAGCCTGCCAGTGCTTACAAGATGTGATGATGCAAGAAGTTCACTGACGATTTCCTGCATGTTAGGCTGGCCGCCTTGCCCTGGCACTGGAAGGCGTCCCATAGGCCGCCACCCCTGGTGACTATTTTCAGAACGATCAGAAGAGCACAGCCCCACTTGACTGCTCTCCAGGGCCATACCAGTAGCTGACAAATTTTGATATGGTCAGTGCCCCCGGAGGATTCCTATCTGCCATCACATGCGATACTTACTCTGCGGTCGGATGTTGCGTGGGCGTCTCCATAGGAAGCCCATAGTAAAAGGTGGCTGTGCATGAGGTCTTCTTCCACGTTAGTACGTCGGGCTGACAGTTCGCATCAGACTTTTCAACTGCATCTTCCCTTCGCGGCTGAGTACTTACCACTAGTAGACAACACGACCGACTGGTCAGAGCGCGGCCGAAATACCGGCACGCACCCCAACACAGTCATAATACGGCTTTCCATTCGTTTTCCTTCAGCGCCAGCATATTTGCCATCACATCGCACCTCCGACCGTTGGGTTTGCTGTCGGAGCTGACGGGACGCGTTCTAGAACCCGGATTCAACGAACGCGCCCCAAACCCAGGAAACCCCATTTTGGCCATGTGCTCCTGCTAACGTCCAGTAAACCTTCGGGATTTCTGTTATCTCGTGCATCAGGACTTACTGTTCTACCGGACGACGCCTCCGGATGGGTCACTCAAGTGAGGGCTGGCTTTTCCATGTATCTTGTTATGACAAGCGCACTTCATGGAATAGCTTGTGCTGACTCGCTTAGCCACCGCCAGCGTATCGATTCCAGACGGGCTATGGTCTGGGCTTCGCCGCCGATTGCACTGGCCACCGTCACTCAAGACTAGCGTCCCGGTGACGAGGAGTATAGGGAACCCTCGCTGTGGAATTGTGCAGGTGGATTCATATCGTCGTTTCGTGATATAGCGCCCGTTTGCGCTTGTCGCAGCGCGTTCTTCCCTAAAGGTAAGCGTCGGTCGATGCAGACGCGGTGACGACGGTGGTGAGCCGCCAAACCTTCGACCAACTTGACATCGATGAATCGTCGCATGTCCGACCTGATTGTCGCTGTGCTCCTTCTTTTGACCCACAGCGCACAACCGAAGTGCGTGGATACCTCTCAGAAGCTCGGCGCAGGAAATATCGGCACGAGGTGAGTAGCACACCGTATATTATCGAGCCCGCTTTTTCTTCGCGCGATTGAGACGATTTTCTCTTGCCATGAACGTTGTTGACGTCGCTTGGGCATGCCGCAGTGGGTGGCGCTGCGCACGTTCAGTTTGTTGAACAAGCTGCCTGACCTGATACCTCGCGGAAGGGCTCACATCCTGTTCATTTTCTGCTAGCGGTCCTCTGGGAACGTCCTGGAATACGAGACCAGTCAGCGAATGACGCCGATTGAAGGTGCTTACCGCATTCCCTGCCGATAGCTTTGCATCGCGTACTTGTCGCGAGACTTCGCATTCATTCGTGGTGCTGTTTGACTTGGCAATGTATCCCGACTCGGTGGTACGTCCAATTGCACATCGCCTTCAAGTTGACCTTGTCGCATGCGCTTTGGGTCAGTCGGCGGACCATGAGGACGCGTCTTATGCGGTTGCACGCATATAGTCGCTTTCTTCCTCGCCCGCTTGATACACGAGTTGTCTGCCGGTCGTCTGAGATGCGGAATTGTCAGCACACGATCACCCCGAGTGTGCTATGGCGCTTCTTCAAGAGTGCAGCGAGGGCGATGATGACGGAGGAGAGGAAGGGCGAACCTCGACCCCGCGTTCCAACGCGGCTCTTATACCTCGCGGCCACTCGGGCTGACAGGAGGCTGACCACCGGGGGCTGTCATTGACAGGTGTCGAACTACGATCGGGTTCTCGACACGGGAAGCTTCCTGCCGGACAGGGAAGGAACGTCGCGACGCCACGAAGTGAGTCGGTGGCTGACAGTGGCGTGCGCGAGCGCTTCTGCGCGGTGCGCAGATCGTTCTAGTTATGTCGCTGTCACATCGTCCTAGACGAGCAGTGAAGCGGACCCGATCAAGACCCAATCGGTGAAGTTGCTCGCCGCGTCGCGTGGCTGACCGTCTGCGGTGGGGCAGCCACCGCTGACAGGGTTAGCAATGAAGTCGACAACGGGTTCTATGACAGTAGGCTCTCTGCTTCAATCAGTCGCTCAGTCGGTCGCCCTCGTATGTTGCCATCCTCTGTGACGGTGAATGAAACAGGTGGAGTAGGATTGGGTAGGCTCGATCGACGTGTCCGCCGCCCGGAGGCTGACCGTCAGTCCGGCAGAACTAATCGTTCTTTGTCACTGTGTACAAATACGGCGAATCTGATGTGAGGTATGGAGGACAATATCCGCACAGACCAGTAATTGAGCATAGGATACATACACAAGTGGGTATCTCCACAACTATGGTATCATGCAACCCGTTTGAACCGAGACCATGATCGTCAGCGTCCGTAACAAAGCTCGTGAACAATAATCCGTACGTAGCGGCCAGAGCTCTCATAAGCCAAACAGCCGCCACACGACGAACACCAACGCGACCAGCCCGCCCAGATTCGGCGCATACAGCCGGCCCTGTGCGCTCGCGAACAAGGGCGCAGACGCGCCGATCGTGTCGTTCAAGCAGGTGAGCAGCGTCTGGTCGACCCAGCCCGGCAGCGGCACCGCCGTCGCGTCCGTGTCGTTCCCGAGCGCGTTCGTGTTGTTGTACCCGCCCAGGAGGAGCACCACCGAGCTCGCGCGGTAGTACTGGACCGCCTGCTCCGGCTTCGGCTCGGCGCCCGTCGCGTTGTACAGCGTCGGCGCCGTGGACGACGCGTTGCCGAGCGTGCAGTTGCCGGCGATGGAGTCGATGAGCGAGGCGACGGTGCTGTTGTCGGCGACGATGAAGAAGGTGCTGTTCGAGGTGCTCGACGTGAACGTCGCGTCTGCGAGCGCACCGCCTGGGCGGGTCGTGTTGTCTGGTCGACCGTACTGTAGAACGAGGAAAGAGGCCGTCAGGGGGTTTAGTGCTTTGGTGAGCGCACAGGCTTACCTCGCCGCTGTGCAGATAGTGTGGACCAAATCCCGGATAGGCGCCCCACACTACGGGCCAAAAGATGAACGGAAACCCCCTTCCCGCGATACTGCCTCCTGCGAGTCCAGGATAGCCGCTCCCGTATGACCTGAAAGAAAATTCGTGAGCGACAGAGCCATCGTCAAAGCGATAAGCACTCACCGCGTCCCAAAGACCTGACTTCGGGTGCCTCCTCCCAAGGATCGCCCAGCAAACAGCTGTCCGGAGGGAATCGTCGACACCTTGCCACCACCAAAACCATAAGCCTGGGCAACAGAGCGCCCGCCTGTCGCGCCAGACACAGGCACGCTCTTCGTGGCCCCTGACCCGCTGCCGCCTTTGCCTCCACTGCTGCTGCCGCCGCCCTTCCCACCGCCGCCGCCGCCGCCCTTCCCACCACTCCCCTTGCGAGGATAGAGCTCCTGCAGGCTGGGGTCCGAGCGAGGCGGCTGCATGCGGGGTGAAGCCGGGGACATCGAGCGCGGCGTGTGTGGCTAGCAGGTTGCGAAGGATATGTACGAGATGCACGAAGAGAGGGGAGCCCGCCCCGCGAATATGTAGTGTATGGAGCAGAGGAAGGCGATGCGCCGGCTGTGGCCCGAGATCTGGCGTGTCCCCTTAGAGATCGAGGACAGGCTCCGTGCCCTTTCCCGATCGGGCACGCCGATCGAGGCGGGCACGAGGCTCGCGGCCGGTCTTCTCTTGGCGCATCACCGCCACAGAACGCCTCAAGCCAGCAATGCATACAGACAACTCTGTTGAGTGTTGGCCTGGTACGCACCTTGTGTGGTTGTGATCGCACGCCATCCGGCTGACCTGGGCGCCGATTTGCGAGGCTACTAGGATTAGTAGTACTACTAGTGTGGCGGCAGCCGCCAACGGCGTGCCCGGGCCTGCCGTGGGACTGTCCTCTAGGATGCTGTGCTGGCTTAGTTGTCCTGGACATATGACGTTCGGCACTGTGGGACTTCTGTCTATGCGAGATGGACTCGCTGAGTACTTACTTATCCTCAAATCCTATCAAGTGAGCGGACAACGCGCTGGCATGACTCGGCATGACCACGGCGCTGACTTCGGGCACTGCCGCCATGCGTATGGTCTGTTTTGACAGCCTTCGCGGGGTCTACAACGCACGGGCCACGTCTTGCGCTCAAGGAAATACGAGCACACAGATGCGTCGAATCTGTGAGTTGTTATGAGCTATCATAGAGCGGTCCAACAGTGGGATACACATTACACCGGTGATTACCGTGCTGCTTATACAGACCATACCGTAGACCATCACACGAGAAGACAATATCATCAACATCGACAAGAAAGGACAACCACACGGCTTGTTAAGCCTCGTCGCAAAGCCTCCACAAGAACCACCACATGACAATCAGCACCGCGAAGTTGGGCGCATGCGCCCTCGCGGGTGCGCCACCAGAGAAAAGAGGGACGGCCCCGCCGATCGTGTCGTTCAGGCATGCCAGCAGACTGTGGTCCACCCAGTCGGGCAGCGCCACCGCGGTAGCGTTCGCATCGCCCCCACCCTCCGCGAGCGCGTTGGTGTTGTTGTACCCGTCCAGGAGCAAGACGACGCTGCTCGCGCGGTAGTACTGCACCGCCTGCTCGGGCTGCGGCTCGGACGCGGTGGCGTTGAACGCCGAAGGCGCGGCCGAGGACCCGCTGCCGAGCGTGCAGTTCTTCGAGACGGAGGTGATGAGCGAGGCGACGGTGCTCTTGTCGGAGATCACGTAGAACGTGCTGTTGGCCGATTTGGACGCGAAGGTCGCCTCCGCGAGCGGGCCGCCGGGTCGGCTCGTGTTCCACGGTGTACCGTACTGATATCCGTCGTGAGCCGAGCAACTACGCAGATCTCGCGGCGAAAACGTACCTCTGGATCGTAGAGATATGGCGCCCCGTATCCCGTACTGTGCCATATGACTGGCCAGTACACGAAGGGGAATCCTCTGCCGGAAACAGTGCCGGCAGGCAAACCCGGATAACCACTGCCATATTCACTGCGCAACGACCAGTCAGCCACTGCCCATTCATTCACGCCGCGCCACATAAGCGGAGACACACTATGTTCCGTACACCTCCCCACGCGTCCCGCCACCGCTCGCTCGCCCCGCGAACGGCTGGCCCGAAGGTATCACCGAAGAGCTGCCCCCGCCCGAGCCATACGCCTCCGCGTCAGACTCGCCGTCCGTCGCGCCGGAGACGGGCACGTCCTCCGCGCTGCTCTCCCCTTCGCTTCCACTATCACCAGCGTCGCCTCCGTGGCCGCCATCCCCGCCGCCACCATCTCCTCCACCATGCCCTCCGCCACCGCCTTTGCGAGGTAATATCTGTCGAACGAGGGGGGCCACCGGGGACATCTCGTACTCTAAGCGTTGAAGTTGGAGGTGGGTGGGCGGATTGGGGTGGACCTACACGCCTTTTGTAGGACCCACCAAGATCATTCCAGAGGCTATGACATACGGATTCTATCTTTTGTGCAGAGGCGCAGAAACCGGTAAGACAGGTCAAAGTGCGGTTGCTTACACAGGTCCCACAGTCGACGACTTGACGGTCCGAGGCCAAAGCGCACCGTACGCATGGCGGCTTTGGCCACCGCAGGTGGAGAGCCTCGAGGCTTCTCCGAGTCTATGCACTCTGACGCGCGCACGTGCTGGTGTAGAAGCTCCCGTCAATAAGTGCATACCACAGCCTCCAGGGACCAGGGCCAAAGTACTCACCTGCTTTGATCCCATGTATGTACGACGGCTGTGGCATCCGAAGATCACTGGAATCACTCCTGAGTTTGGAGTTACAAGCGTCGATGGGACGTGCTATGCCCTCGGAACCGATGCACCTATGCCGCCCACCGCACAATATGCAGCATAGCCCGCCATATACACCGGATTCGCCATCAAGACCGACATGGTAGGGTGGTGGGGAATGGAACGATGCGAAATGCTGCCACGCAGGACAACTAGAGCAGCGGAAGGCAGCAGACAAGGCCCAGGGAGAAGAGGCGTGCACCGCTTGCCAGTGCGACGTATGTAGTGCCTCATAACCGTTGAGCCCTTCACGTCAAAGGTGCGGTAGTGAATATTTGAATAGCCAATTGCTCCTTACTGGCCGGAGCAATCAGGTACCGTCAGAACAACCAACTATGAGTGTGCAGTGGAATAGCTCAGCCTGCCGCGCCCTACGAAGTTAGATACTACTCACGTACGAGACCCGAGGACGAGCAGCTCAGCTCTATGCAGGCCGAAACGACGTAGCCTCTTGGAGGAAGAGGACAAGGACATACGACATATAAGCACAAGACACACTGCTGAGATCTGCCTGTCGGTCCCGAATGTTCATCCTTCGTTGCAGGGTCCTCTCCCATACAAGGGCAAGCGATACAATGATGCACTATCTGCATCTGTAGCTCTTACGAAGCCTACCTTCGTACATGCGCAGGGCGTTGACCAAACAACCGCTGCGGTAGCATTCACCATAAATCATATGGATGCATTGCGTGCGAGATGGCGTAGAAAAACATGACAGTATAGGTAGACCATACAGATATAGACCGCATAGACAAGGTGCCCAGCAATGGGCGTTTTATGCAGCCCTGTACGAACGCAACGGTAAATCAGCGGTATAGCAGAGATTTCAAGGATGGCTTACTTCTTGTGCGACGCCTTGACCGCAGCGACCTTCTCCTTCTTCTCGGCGACACGCTTCTGCAAGACGACACTGCACATCGGTAAGTCCAGATGCTATGATATACGGGAACCAGTGGTAGCACGTACTCGTACTCCGCCTTCTGCTCCTTCTGGCGCTCGAGGCGTCGGCGCTTGAGGGAATGCAGGTGGCGGCGGCGCTGGAGACGGATAGGCGTAACCAATCGCTGGATCTTGGGACTGAGTAGCACATGCACTTGAGTACAAAGATCCAGAAGAGTAGAAGATGGGACTCACGCCTTGGTGTAAGGCTTCGCACCCTCCTTCTTCTGGCTCGTCACCTCTCTCCTGACGACGTACTTCCTGACATCGTCCTCCTTGGACAAGTTGAAGAACTTGCGAATCTTAGTCGCACGCTTGGGACCGAGACGCTTGGGGAGGACGGTGTCCGTCAGGCCAGGGATCTCGTTGTCACCCTGCTTGATGATAACAAGGGAGAGGACGGCGATGTCCGGGCCGACGATGCAGCCGCGCACGGATTTGCGCTTGCGCTCGCCGGTGCGGCGGGGACGGTAGCAGGAGTGGCCGTCGGAGAGCAGAAGGCGCACACGGTGCGGGACGAGGACACCCTGCTTCATGGGGAAACCCTGCTTGTCGTTACCACCGGTGATACGGAAGATGTAGCCCTTCCATTCGTCGCCCAGCGACTCAGCAGAGACTTCGGCGGAAATCCGCTTGTCGTAGAAGACACGGCTATACAACGAGAGTTCAGCACGGCAGTCTCGGAGACAGCAGCGTAGCACACGCACTATTTCCTCTCATCGTCGAAGTCGATGGTCTTTTGTTCCCCGGTTGCGGGGTCTGCAAACGCAAGTCAGACTTCGTCCCGTCATCCCGTCGCATCATACTTACTGGCGATGTTGAGCTTCATACTGCGAGAATGACCACAATATTAGCCAGGTCAGCGAGTTGATGGACGAGCAAAACGTACCTTGCAGCGTGAGGGCGTGATCTCCGTCGACGGGGACGACGGCGATAGTCTTGCGCGCGGAGTCGTTTCGGTGGTTCAGCACGCGCGGACAAACAGAGCCGCTGCCCAGTGGCGGGTGGCAACAAGGTTTACAGCTGTACAGTTGATCGAAGCCACCAGCCACCACTCCCAGGCACGTGCCTCAGCCTTTCCAGCGACCGCACGACGAGCCCAACGGCACACACGACGCCCAAGCCTCAAGACCACCCCCGCAAAATCTGTAAGTCCTAGCCCGCTACTGCTCCCCGCCGCTGTTTCTCATATCCTGCCCTAGAATCACCATGGGTCGTATGCACGCTCCCGGAAAGGGCATTTGTACGTCTTCACGTTTGGCAGTAGACTGTCGGTGAGGTCTGAAAGTTGCGATCACCACGAACAGCGTCCTCCGCCCTCCCCTACCGCCGCGCTCCCCCTTCCTGGCTGAAGACGACCCCCGAGGATGTCGTCGAGCACATCAACAAGCTCGCCCGCAAGGGTCTGACGCCCTCGCAGATCGGCGTTACCCTCCGCGACTCGCATGGTATCCCCCAAGTGCGCTTCGTCACCGGTAACAAGATCCTGCGTATCCTCAAATCCAATGGTGCGTCAATCGTAGTGGCGGTCGCCTCGCATACGCTCATACATCTGTACATACAGGTCTGGCACCACAGATACCGGAGGATCTCTGGCACCTCGTCAAAAAGGCGGTCGCTGTGCGCAAGCACCTCGAGACGAACCGCAAGGACAAGGACTCCAAGTTCCGCCTCATCTTGATCGAGTCCCGTATCCACCGTCTCGCTCGGTACTACAAGACCAAGCAGCAGATTCCGCCGACGTTCAAGTACGACTCGGCAACTGCTTCTACTCTCATCGCATAAGCGGCGGGTGTTGTACGATTTGATTGGGAGAGTCGGGCGGGCGGTCGAGGCTGCTGGTCTACACTTATGGTATACTGCCTTTCTACATGATGCTATCGCAATGCAAACTTTAGGCCATGCACTTATCTTTTTCGATTACGACGAAAGTGCCTCAAGGTGGTCTGCTCAGTTGTGAGCAGGGTCTGAATCAAGCCTGAATGGGCAGTCGTTGTCCCAGAACCAGTTGAAGCCTTCAAGCTTTAGGCATTATTGAGTACCTGAGTACATGCGTCTATTGATTGTCCACTGCGATGGGCTATTCGTCTTCTACTGTGGTATACGACCTGGTCTCTACAGCTGAATGATACTTCTACGCCGAGTCTGATGCATGGTAGACCACATCTCAGCCCATCATCAGGCCTGCCCAATCGCAAGTGCCTCCTTGACAGTCAACTTCCCCTCTACAACTTGGCGTACAACCTTGAGAGCGTCCTTGAAGTTCGAGAAGAGGATGTGCGGGATGCCTTGCTGTACACAGTATTTGTGCAGGTCGTTCTCGCCGTCCGCCTTCTGCTTCACAAACAGAACATCCGCATGCCTGGCGGCAGACATGTCTAGATGGGCGTATGCATGAGCGGGTCATAGCGTGGAAGAAAACTCAAAACCAACCTGAAACACCATCCCCAAAGAAGAAAATCGTCGGAGGGTTCGGGAGCCTACGGTACGGCAAGATAGCCTGGCTCTTGTCATGGCCGAATCCGCTATGGTTTGCAGGTTGAGGATCGTCGCCAACTAATAGAAGGAGGAATATGTACCTAGACGGATGCCTGTATTGGATCTCCCACTTGCCATCTGGGTGGATGATGATCTCGTTGGAGACGATGTCGATCTTGCTCGCGTCCTCCTCGCCGACAAGGTTTGACAGCACGGCACGGATGAGAGGGGCCATTCCGCTACGCGCATATGCATGTTAGCGCGCGTCCTACATCCGACAGAATGCAATACCTTGAGATGATGACTACCGGGATGCCCGTTGAATCGCAGTAGCGATTGAACTCTTGGAAACCAGAGTCAAGGATGATGTCTGCGATAGCTCTGAGTCATGAACGTGGTGGGTGTGTAAGCACGGTGCTTACGCTTTACGAGCTCTTCCTTGCAGTACTCGAACGAATGGCCCTTCGCCACAACGCTCTCGAGGTCCTCCCGGAAGGCGTCCCGGAAGGTCCGCTCTCCCGCCAAAATCAACTCGTTAAGCTCCCTGCGCTTCTCCCTGCCAAATCCGAGCTCATCCGTCAAGTCTAGATCAGCCACTCGTCAGCGCCGCTCATCCGCACAGATCGCCCAAGAGTTACGCACAATCATTAGAATCGCGCGTCGTGATCGTCCCATCCCTGTAAACGCCATTGAGATCATACGTCCATCGGTCGATGAAGCCGCGTCGAGCAGACATCCGCGATGTCCGGCTCAGGTCGGACGCATCCGTGAAGACGAACCAACCAACCAGTCGGAGAGAACAACGAATTTCTTGTCCTTGTGAAGCGGAGGGTACGGAAGCGTACTCTCGGGAGCTGCGTCACTGGCCATGGCTTGAGTAGTGTTACGGGGGATGGTCAGGGTGGTGGTGGTGATGGTGGTGGTGGTGAGGAGTGGCGATTACTCGGGTCTCAAATTCTCATCTTTTGAGGGCAATTTGAGGGTTCAGACGGATAACCGGGTTGCCGAGATCATCGCTACATCGCTCCAGTCACGTGAGAGCGCACTGTGGCTGAGCGGCGAGCTCACTCGACGCTCACACGTATTACATACTTCCAACTTCCAAACCCCGACTGAGTGATACATAGGTATCATGGATCTCTACAAGACTGTAGCTCTTCACGACTCCCATGTTACTACTAATCAATAGAGTAAGAGATTACCGCGAGAAGCAAATGACGCATCAGTAGATGTAGGGCAGGATACGGTACGGCACCCGTTTCGCATACGCCTCCCACTCCTCGCCAAACTGCTTCTTCAACAACACATCCTCCTGAGGCGCCCGCTGTACCAAGCTGGCAGACCCGTACAGGAACGCCGCCACATATGTCCACGCCGCGATTTTCCCTCCCCTCGTCGCCAGAATCCCACACTCGCGAATCCACGACCCAGGCGCGATGTACATGAGACCAAGCCCGGTCGCGCTGAGGATGCCTCCGGTGTAGCTGGGATGACGAACGTACTGGTAAGGCCCCTCCGTGATCAACTTGTGACCCTCTCTGATGGAGACCTCGAAGGTGAAGAGGCGGCCAAGCGTGCGGTAGCATTGCCAGCGGAAGTACGCGCCGAAGTAGCCGACCGCTGCCCCGGCGAGGAACAACGGGCTGAGCTTGATGCGTCGGACAAGAGAAGGAGGGCCCACGACGAGGGCATCGAGAACCTTCTGAGAAAGGGGGTGCGAGGGGAAGTGACTTGCAGTGATGACGAGCACCTCCAGGAGGCTGCTAGACAAGATCAAGGCCTGCCGAAGGTTCAGCTATCAGTTTTGGTCGGGAGTATAAGCTTAGGTTTGCACACCTTGAAGCCCAGAGTGTAAAGCCGTGCTGTCGCAGAGAAAAAACGTTCGAAGGCAGTGACCTCCTTGGCCCTCTGGTCAACGGGGACCTTCGGGTTCGGTGGGGTCATGACTACGAAGCCACCGGCAGCACCGCCGACAAGGAAAGGGATCTTAACGAGGGACATAATGGCGGTTGGGCAATGCTACTCTGAGGTTGCTCTGAGGCGACTGGGCGCAGGAGTGAGGTGCGCGGCATATGTCCTCGGTGCTTAATAAATATGCTCGCCTGCATGTAACTGTGCGATCTTCTGATCGTGACGCTTCGTGTCGAGAGTCAGTGGGCGATCACTTGGTTTGATGGCACTTACCGCCAAGGCGTGCCGCAAGCCTAGAAGCCTCCCCAATCTCGACTAGCAAGTCCGTTCCTTCAGAGACCCACAGTGCAAAAGAAATTCTAGGCAGGTTAATTGGTCAATAGTCTGTAAAACCGCATCGCATGTCATACATACGGTATATGCACTAGTAGTCTCTAACGCTGCGACCGCAGACCGTGTCCATGGCCAAGCGTCGAGAGCATATTTAATTGTGGCTGCCAACACCTGTTACACAATTGCACCACAACACCGACAGCACAGCACCCGCGCAAATGGGTCACCGGACAATCGTTCTGATGCCTGACCACGCCTGTACAGATCGTCCGAATCCAGATGAAGACCGCGGTCCGCAAGCCATCGCAGGCATGACCGCTAGTGACCGTGCCAAGCCGACGTCTTCCAGTGCAGGAGCAGGCTCGGACTGCGGCACAGCCACCCAAATATTGACCTTCATGATCCAACAGTGTCAAGACGTGTGCAAGATCCAAGCAAAGACAGAACATGCTTGTCTCTGAAATAGGAAACTCCAGTCAGTGCAGGCGATATCGAAGCTCGCGAGTCTCGGGAACTAGCAGGTACTAGCGTCGGCCATGCGCTCACGCGCTCACATTCCAACCCAGGTGACACCCACCTCGGTCCACTATCCCAGCGTCGACGTAAGAAGATCAGCATTGACAAAGTCTCCCAGTCATCGTCAATGGCAGTCTCGGCCTGTAGAGGATCTGGCAGAGGGGGTCCGTGAACAGCTGCCATTGAGTAGGTCTTGCTACTAGCCGGACTGCTTGGTGGTGATCAGCGTGTCGTAGCCAATGTGCGAGTCGCGACACACTGTGGGAAGGGGGAAGCATGAAATTCAATGCCTATCAACGCTCGAAATCAGCGCCTTAAGCATTGATTATTCCAATACGAGTGTGTCGAACATTGAAAATGAGTGTTCAAAATGAGTGTTTTCGTACACTGAACCGTGGACATTTTCTCTATTGAAAATGAGTGTTTGGCTGTCTGAAATTGCTCGTCGCGCACAATTCTTCTTGCTGTAAAATCTACATGCTTCGCAGCGTGTTTTCGAGTCATTTGCATGGTGCAACCACTATGCATTTCACGCAGAATTCACACTAGATATGAGCGATTATGGGTATCATTAATAGCATAACAGGACGGCTTCTAATTCTCATACGACTCGGTCGTAGCTGTATCGTAAGTAGTACGTGATCTAGCAGGATGACGGCAGCCTGAGCCTGACATGTATACAATACCAGTGCCATGACGACACCGCGATAGGGAATAAGAGTAAGTTAGACAGTGACATCGATACAGTGAGATTCGGACGTACATCGCGCATTTGACAATTCGTCATGACGAACAATTGCGGAAGGGCCGGGAAGGCGACGGGAATGTCCAGGCTTGCGAAGTTGATGACGAGGCAAGGAGTCGAATAAACACGAGTGACAGAGCATTGCAGCGCGGGAAACGCCAGAAGTCGTAGAACGGAGTACATAGACAGTAAGCTGAAGTGGCCAGGCGAGAAGCAGAGCGAGTTTAGTCGCCGAGATGATACAGTAGCGAGCTAGTAGAGTGGTCGAGGCGAGAAGCAGCAATTTTGGTTGCTGAGACAAAACGGCGGCGAGTCGAAGGTGCAGACAAGAGGTCGGCAGCAGTGGGTATCAGCTGCAGACGAGATAACGGTGGCCCGGTGGGGTGAAACCTGCGGAGACGACTCAGGCGTGGTGGCTAGTAGTACAGATGCGAAACCAGTGGAAGTGAACTTGCGAAAGCGAGTCGTTGGTATGTCGAAGCGCGCAGAGACGAGACGGCGGATAGAGGCTGCAGAGCCTGAGACGACTCAGTCGGCGGCGGGTACGAGCTGCAGGTGATGAGACATGGATTGAGGTTCAACTTGGGTGCAGAGAAGCGATAGTGACGAGCCATGGCTCAGCAGAAACATCGAGGGGACTGATATGGACTTACATCAGTTCAAGGGTGCTGTTCCGGAGCCTTGACCCAGCGGCGGACACAGAGGGAGCCTGTATCGAGACGGCAAACAGCTCAGTCATCAAGGCCGCGACGTCGCTACCACGAACAAAACTCATACAGTGACATGATTCATTGCTTACCGGTGGAACATGCCCATCCTCTGAGTTCTTGGAAGTGATCTTGACACGCTTTGTCCTAACTGCGAGAGGTTCCGAGTCCGAGTCTGGAGTTATTGTGTCTGGCTTCGGAGCCCGCTTGTGCTTAGCTGTGCGTGGCGGCGGTGGCTGCATCATACGGACATCAGCTACTCGCCCACATTACTGCAAGATTCGTCCTAAATGCCGCGTGCGTCACTCGAGTTTATGCATCGGGCACCATCCCGATGGTCAAAGCACGATGTTGTTCTCCGGCGCGTTATCTGCGGAGAAAAGAGTGACTATATGCGTGTGCGCAGTTACCTATGTGTACCATCCAAGTACAAGTCGCACGAGTCGAAGGGCCGGAAACGGTGTAAGGCATAAACCGAAGAAGTTGAACAGTAGCTTACTGGGGCATTTTGCGACAGCGAGCTTACAGGTCGATCCGGTCGCACAATCGCAGCAGGATACCGCAATGAAGTAAGTCAGGAAGCGCGTCGAGGATGCCGCCGCCACTACGACGGCGACAGCGAGATGAGGGTTAATGGGAGAGGAGACTGAACAACGTTGCGCGCGGCGTGAACGAGTGTTGCAGCGACTCGGACGCGCGTCGGACTTCCAAAGTTGTAGTCGCGTCGGTCACGCTTCGTCACGTGCAGCGAGCAAGTCAACGCACAACTATCCTGAGATATATATGCACACCGAAATCAGCGACACGCAATCAATTCCGTGTATCCGTTAACAGTGCATCGCGCTGTAACTCTAGTGGCTATGGTACAGTTTACCAGAATGACTGGCCTGGATTGAAGTCAGCACCTTCTCGAACTGGCCCTCACCTTGATTAGGCAACTCGCCGACTTCCAGGGTCCGCCGACTTGCCGGTTGTACTCAAGTAGCTTGCATCCATTGGGACAATGTTGATAAACGGGCTTTCTACTACTCACCACTGATGTGCAGTGATTTTCAGTGTTTATGACATTGTATTATAGACTACTGTTGTAAACAGTCGAAATGAGTGTTCTAGACAGTACCGGGTTAAACACTCATTTTCAGTGGGACCGGAAACAGTGTGTGAAACACTCATTTAAGGAAAAGAGTGTTTTCGGCACTGCATTCCATGCTTCCCCCTTCCCACAGTGGACAGCTCATGCTCATAAAATGACTCACGAGTCTATAGCCGAGTTGGTTCGAGTTTGTGCTTGATCTCGCGGATTGATTGACATTTTCTCATGCATGGGTGCGTCTACTCATCTGGTTACCGCACCACATCGCAAGTGACAATGCTTACTCGAGCGTACTTACCACATAGTACCTCCTAGCCAGACCCTGTGGTCAGCTGCGGCTCCCCGACGGCGATGATGATCGGTCTCCTCGGGTCGTCCGTCACGGCAGAACTGTAAGTTAGATTGAATCCAGAGATCCCCGAATTTTCCGATCAGTGGATCTTCATACCACTGTGGGCGTATGTGGACGGTCCTGTCGTAAGTGGCTACAGGTTTACTTGCGAGAGTTCCGAGTAGCGAGGACGAGAACACATACTCGGGATTGACGCGGACGTCTGCCCTCAATTACAGGCTTACAATTAGAGTTTGTTCCTCCACCCGAAGAAGGCAAGTGGACGGCGTTCCTCAGGTATACTCAGTGTTGATGTTCGTTCCTATAGTTCGGGTCTGGCGCCGACAGGCTCCCCGGCCAATGTTCTGATGAGTAACACGCTGTTAGGCGACCGTTGCTTCAAGATACTGCGGCGCTGGGATAACTACGAAGGGTCACTTGACATGAAGCTGGCACCCAGATTGGTCTTTATCGTGATGCCTTCCGTTGCGAAGACCATCGTTCGCAGTAGCACAGGAAACCTAGGTGTGTTCATCATATGTCATGTCTGCGCTATCCCCTTGAAGCACACTCACACGGCTTGACACGCTTGAGAGTCTTATTGCCTAGGTCGATGAAAGCCAGGATATGTTGTATGCAACTTTCCATGCCGCAGGACCGTAACCTCGTGGGTCCTATCACACTGGCCGCATCTCCATTGCGCATTCATGCACACACGCTACAGGTGTGCCGATTGAGGTTGACGCGTCAGTGTGCGAGTGGTCCATCAGACGGACACAGCGGCCCCCCAGGCGCTGCGTGATGCAAGAAGGCCTAGGTAGTATAGCGTACCCAAATCGGAGGGCCCTTGACTCCGTTCCATCAACCATATCCGTCAGGCGGATGTCCGTGAGTCGGCTGTATTCCTGAGTACGCACAGCGGAGGTCAATCAATTGACTTCTGCACAAATATAATGGATCGTTCTTCCCCTCCCACCCCTTTCCCTGCGACTCCCTGTGCCGCATTGACCCTTACTCAGTATGTCCCTCACAAAAATTCCCTTCCTCTTCACCGGTCTACTATCCGGCTATACTATAACGACCCCACCTCAACCGAAGGTCGCTACACCAGACCTCCACCGAGATGTCAAACCGTTCGAACGGTGGTTCTCAGCCACTGTGCGCATTCACAGCATCGTTCTGAAGGTGCGCTTTCCAGCCCCCTGTCGGCGGAGATGCAAACCAAAGTTTATCTTAGGTCTTGACATGCGTCACGCCTGTCCTAGAAATGGCGGTCATTATCGCCGACCACTTCCCCAACCACCCGCTCTCCAAACTGATCCTCAGCACGCTTGTCCGGGGCCCGCTGTCCCTCACGCGCCGAATTACCTGCTCCCGAGCCTTCCTCGCGAGCTCCGCTGTCGGCTCCCTCGCTGCCCTCGTCCGCTACCAGTGTTATCTGACTATGGGCCGATTCTTCACCTTCGAGATGTCGATCCGCGACGGACAAAAGGTCGTCGAGGAGGGCTGGTACGGCGTCGTGCGCCACCCGAGCTACATCTCAGCTGCGCTCAGCCTCGTCGGCCTCGGGTTCATGCACGCCGTGGCTGGCTCATGGGTACAAGAGTGCGGGATGCTGCAGACGCGCGCCGGGAAGACTGCGGCAGGTATATACGCCGGGCTTACGGTATACGTGACGCTGTCTATGGCATGGCGTTCGCGCGAGGAAGACCGAATATTGAAGAGGCAGTTTGGGGAAGAGTGGGAGGCGTATGCGAGGAGGGTGCCGTGGCTCTGGATTCCTTACGTTTTCTGACATCGGACATATTGTGGATGATTGGGTTGGGCAGGGCGCCGTCGTGGCGTTAAAATAAATTATCGTGCCTCCGCTGGAGTGTCATTGCGTTATACATATGGAAGATCACGTCGTCTATGGAATGCCTCCACGCCTGCTGTCTACCTACTCATAGCATACACTCATGGGGTCTGTCCCGGCCAGTTCTCGAACCCGAGATCGACAGACCATTGTTGCATGATGAGCCTATATAAGGAAGGTTAGGACAATAGATCAGGATAACGGACAACGGCACACAGGCACTCACCGCCTCTGCTTGCCGGCCGCAGCAACGCCGTCCAGCTTCTCGATATCTTCTTTGGCCAGATTGGACGCGGCCGCAAGCGCACCGTTGTAGTTGGATGCAATGCGTGCCGGGGTCACCGACTTCGGCAGCGTCACAATGTCCTTCGCCACTGAGTGTTCGATCAGCTTCGCGCGTCCAATGTCAGCGCACAGACGGCTTCACTCACCAAGGTAGCCGAGGAGAACGTCTGGCGTCTGCAACCCGTGCTTCTTCGCGATCTCTGACGCCGTCTCGTCGCTCAGCAATGGTGAGTTGACCGAGCCGAGGGGGAATATGCCTGCGGGACGATGCCCTTAGACTTGAGGTAGTTGACAAGGTTGTGTTGCGGGTTGTATAGGTGGATCTCGAGCTATTGAGAACAGCATGATTCGTCAGTCCAGCTCCCCAGTTCCAGGCAGCGTTACGTACCTGGTTCACGGCAGGGACGACAGTGGCATATGGAAGGATATCCGTCTCGAGGATACGCTTGGAGACGTTCGATACTCCGATAGCCCTAACTTTGCCTGCGCGCCAATGATAAGAAGTCTGTACTGCACGGAATGAGATCGGCGGTTCGTACCTTTCTTCAGGACAGTCTCCATCTGAGACCAGGTGTCCTTGATCTTCCAGTCGAAGAGGACGTCCCGCGAGCCATCAGGCAGCGTAGGGATCCTCGGGTGGTTGCCGTTCGGGTTGAGAGGGACGGGCCAATGGATCAAGTAGAGGTCGAGATAATCAGTCCCGAGATTAGCCAGCGTCTCGTCGAGCGCCTCCTCGACGCATTGATGGTGCATGGACCACAACTTGCTGGTGATCTTGGAGCAGAAGTTCAGCATCGCGGGCTTGTCTATAATGGCGAGATGTGCTCACAAATATCTCGGACCGCGGAACGCCAGACCTGCGGATGCCCTCGCCGACTTCCTTCTCGTTCCCGTATGCCCTGCGCATCTCGTCAGCAAAGTACTCACACAGAACGAGCGCCACAGCACGTACCATGCACAGTCGATGTGCCTGTAGCCCTTCTCCTTCACCGCCGTCTCGACGGCATTCGTGACTTCGTTTGGCTTGGACTTCCATGTACCTGTTAGTCTGAATGAGTATTCGTCCAGCTATAAGAATCTATGCACGTACCAAGACCAAGGATGGGCATTTCGACGCCGTTGTTGAGTTTGACGGAGGGGCACGACATTGCTGCTGACATTGCTGGAGAAGATGGAATGTCAATTTTCTTCGTCGGTGCCCTCTTATATATACTGTGAGGCTTTCAGGGCGGCCCGACAAGCCGACGCGTTGGCATTTTGCGATGTCCATCCTGTGGCGGAGCGATGTTTCGGTGAGCCCCCGATTTCAGGGAGTTGCCTGTTTGGGATGGGGACCTTCCCAACAGGGCTCGGCTAACTCGGTTATCGCTTCCTTTGGCGCAGGGGTCGATTCGGGGGGGTCCCCCCTACGCCATAGTTTGTTCCATTATCCAAAGCGATCTGTTGCATCAGCAAAACTACGTTCTGCCGATCCGGGTAGAATGTCAAAAAGAAAGGCCGACTCACTGCGATGCCATATCCGTACGACAATTGCGGATATTGCAGTGACGTGGCGTAGCGACGAACATCCTTCTGCATCGTGCCGATGGTGCTTTGTTGCACACCCTGAGACCGACTTGAACAGATAAGGCTTAGCCCGATGAGCGCGAAATATCAGAAAATTACTGACCAGTACTGCCCACTGGCATGCTCTCTGGTACAATGTCGCGGTACTTTCGGACGAGTTGGCAGTCAACTAACTCAAGGGGTTGGTAGTACTACTCACTGCTCAACCGATTGCGTTTCGGCCTCATGTAGCATTGGTCAATAGTACTCGGAGGGCTCCTACTCCGAGAAGCGCGATGTTGCTCATAGTAGCGCCGGGACCGGGTGCTGGCCTCGTGCGTTAGTAGGTTTGAGGGTGTCTGCACCGTGCGGGTGAAGCCTTACTTATTATATCGACCCTGAGTGCATTGCCGCGAGGAAAGAATGGAATAGTAAAACTGCGTGCGAGGCTTGCGAAGGAAGTTGCACTAGGCCAGCGTGAGAACTTCTGTGGACGAGTGAAGTGCTAGAGCTGATTGTAATTCACTGGTGGAGTGCTGCCTGTCTTCATATCGACCTATTTCGTTCTGTTCTCTGCGAGAACACCGTACTCGCCGCCTGCCCCTTCTACTACTTGACGGCCCCACTGTCGGTGCCCATATGATTAGTACCGTTATCTTTATGGCATGCTCTGGGCTGTGTACCGTTAGCCTGCCGTATTCTGAAGTCGGTGCTCGCCCGTCATGAATGAGAAATACAAGTCATATGTGAAGCAGAAGGTCGTCGTGCTGACCGCCACGGCGATGCCTTTGCTCTCACATTGGTCCTGTATCGGTTACGATGCCACCGTCGTGCAAACGACTCGAGTTGAACATACTTGTAGACGCCTACGAGGTACTGTTCATCGCCCTCGCTCACACATTGAAACAAACGGAGTTTCGTGAAGGTATGTGCATACAGTGCGCAACACATCTCAGTATCGATTAATTGCGCATGACAAGGACATACGTCGTTGGCTGCATTGACCTCCCTTGAAATTTAAAGCTGTAGCCACCGCACGACGTCGAGCGCTGACACATTTTGGATCCATGTCACTGGTCCCTGAGTACTTACTTGAGTCGGCCCTCGGATACGTCAGCGACCGGCTAACTTACTCTGCGTGCTGCAGAGCAAGCCAAAAGCTCGAGCGATCTATCATATTAGGAAAATGACCGAGACAACGGACTGATCAGGCCAAGACTGTGATAACGCGGATGATCTATGTACGACTCGGAACCCGACTCATGCTCCACTCCTCCGAGGGGGCTGCTCAATTTAATCTAAAATGCGTTTTGGTTGCCATTTGGATCAGGGTCGGCGCGCACAAGCAAGGGGCCGTCCGAGGCTCCAAGCTCACCGGGCTCCACGGCAACCGGCTGGTACGGCTACGACGTCGTGCGCCACCCGCCTCAGAGCCACTCAGCCTGGTCGGCCTCGGGTTCATGCGCGCCGTGGCTGGTGGCAAGCTGTGGCAAGCTGGTGGCTGGTTTGTGGGTGCGGGAGTGCGCCCCAGACGCCCGCCGGGACCGCGGCAAGTTTGTACGCCGGGCTGCCGGTCCTAACACGTGATGCTGTGTATAGCATGACGTTCGAACGTCGCGCGAGGAAGACCGGCCGAAAATCTCGGAAGAGGCAGTTTTGCGAAGAGTGGGAGGTGTAAGTATGCAAGGAGGGTCCCGTAGCACTGGGTCCCGTAGCCCTGGGTCCCGTACTTACGTATTCGAACATCTGACGTATTGGACAGAACACCGTCGTGGCGTTATGATAATGTCATCGTTATTCTCGTGCTTCCCCCATTCCTGTCAGTTCTTTCCGTTATACTGATGGGATATCGCTTCGCCTATGCAGAATGCCTTCACCGTCACGTTTGCTGTCTGACTATCGATAGCCGCAATACTACGTCATCACGCACTCAGGGTGTTTGTCCCGGCCAGTTCTCGAAACCGAGATCGACAGGCCACGGTGGAGTGATGAGCCTACGGAGGGAGGTCAGGACAATGCATCAAGATATGGACAATACAGCACTCAGATACCCACCGCTTCTGCTTGCCGGACGCAGCAACGCCGTCCAGCTTCTCGATATCTTCTTTGGTCAGCTTGGACGCGGCCGCAAGCGCACCGGTGTAATTGGATGCAATGCGTGCTGGGGTTACCGACTTAGGCAGTGTTATGATGTTCTTCGCCACTGGGTGCTCGATCAGCTTCCGCGTCCAGTATCAGAACAGACAACTTCTTCACTCACCAAGGTAGCCGAGGAGAACATCCGCCGTCTGCAGGCCGTGCTTGCTTGCGATCTCTGAGGCCGTCTCGTCGCTCAGCAAGGGCGAGTTAGTCGAGCCGAGCGGGGAATATGCCTGGGGGACGATGCCCTTGGACAAGAGGTACTCGAGAAGGTTGTGTTGCGGGTTGTACAGGTGGATCTCGAGCTATTGAGAACGACATGATTCGTCAAGTCCAGCTCCCCAGTTCGGGGCAGCGTTACGTACCTGGTTCACGGCAGGGACAACAGTGGCATATGGAAGGATTTCCGTCTCGAGGATGCGCTTGGAGACATTGGACACTCCGATGGCTCTGACCTTCCCTGCATGCGAAGGGTGAGGATTCGTAATGCTGCGCGGAAGCCTGAGAGACGACGGTTCGTACCCTTCTTCAGGACAGCTTCCATCTGAGCCCAGGTGTCCTTGACCTTCCAATCATAGAGGACATCCCGCTTGCCGTCAGGGAGCGTAGGGAAGTTCGGGTGGTTACCATTCGGGTTGAGAAGGACCGGCCAGTGGATCAAGTAAAGGTCGAGATAATCAGTGCCGAGGTTCGCCAGCGACTCATCGAGCGCCGCCTCGACGCGTTGGTGATGCGTGGACCATAACTTGCTGGTGATCTAGGAGAAAGTTCAGTACCACGAGTTCATCTGTAATGGCGAGACGCGCTCACAAATATCTCGGAGCGCGGAACGCCGGACTTGCGGATCCCCTCGCCGACTTCCTTCTCGTTCCCATACGCCCTGCGCGTCGCGTCAGCTGAGCACTCACACCAAACGAACGCCATAGCACGCACCATGCACAGTCGATATGCCTGTAGCCCACCTCCTTCAGTGCGTGCTCGACAGCTTTCGCAACCTCGTTGGGCTTCGACTGCCATGTACCTGTTACCCCGGATGAGTACTACTTCGTCCACCTATGATATGTGCACGCACCAAGCCCGAGAATGGGGATTTCGACGCCGTTGTTGAGCTTGACTGTGGGGATCGACATTGCTGCTGCGATAGTCAGAGAAGCAGGAATGTCGGGTTCCTGTGTCGGTGCACTCTTATAAAGACTGGAGGCTTTCAGGGCGGCCCGGCAAGCCGACGCGTTGGTATCCTGCGATGTCTATACCGTTATCCCAAATTGATCTGTTGCCCATCTGAGGCTTGAGTATGCATGTGGCTTGGGCACGTAGTAAGACACCGGTACCATCCCATCCACGTGCACTGCAAGCTGTAGCATGCCAAAGATCAACGAAGTGCTCAACGTTGAATCTGAGCTGGACAAGAAACAAGCTTACTAAAGAAAGTCAGCCGACCACTTTTGTCATTTGCAGTGGGTCAGTTCGCTGAGAGTGGGCCAGGAGTGGGCCGTACTTATGACGGTCGCGACGGAACATGAACGGAGAGACGTGCCGGTCCGCAAATCGCGGGGATGCTTGATCAGTGGCGGCCCGGGCTAGCCGGGCTACACCGACACGATAGATCATGCAAGCTCATACCTGCTCATACATGCTGTAAACCTGCGATGGGTTGCCGTCGGCCCGGGAAAGCAGGTCTTCGCGAGGGTAGTCGACTGCGAACCGTATCATTCGCATTAACTCGACGAGGTACGAATGACGGCGTTGACGCGTTCAAGTTCGACGTCAACTCGGCAGCCACATCTTGATACTTCACTACGTTGAAGTTCACTCATAGTTTGTGGGACCTAAGCATGACATTGAGTTCACACAAGGTGATGAGACGACGAGAGCGCAACAGAAAACAATACAAATACAATCCATGACCTAGTCCGAACCCTCCTGATGTCCGCATCAGGATGGTGATATTCAAAACATAGCGATGGTGTCGACGGAGCTCCAGTAGAGACACTCGGGCGCCAGCGTCCACCTGCTCATAGTGTAAATGTATCCAGCGATGCCGAGTAGGTATGCGAACTTGATAGCTATGCGGATCCAATATGAATGGGTGGCTTGCGGGAAAGGACATGAAGTGCTTACCTTTCCGGCGATGCGGAAACATGGCCATCTGCGTGCCAATCTGCGGGAGGCCCATGATGTTGCAGAAGATGTGGGCGGTGACGGGAGGAATCAGGGAGCCCGTGCGAAGGAATAGGAATGCGGTGTGGAATCCGAAGAGGGATGTGTAAGACGTCTGGAAGACTATGGACCGGTTAGTGCCGAGACCAAGCAACAAGCGTCTTTGACCTACGTGTGGCGATGATCGCATGCTTCGCTGCAGCTTTGGTGCGCCCATATCGGTTGTACGTGTCCCAAGCGTGGTGGACGTGAGCTAGCGCAAAAGCGCGTGAACAGATAGGAGGGGTAGCTAAGCTTAGGGCACTCACCCAAACCGAACAACCAAGGTGTGAGGAAGATCATCTTCGCTCGCGGCGCGCCGGCCAGGTGATAGACAGCCAATGCACACGAACGGAAGACGATCTCTTCGGTTATCGGCCCCTACGTCAAAGCAAACATTAGAGCCTCACCGCCTATAGGAAAAGGCGTAGCAGCTTACCACCACGTAGTTTCGAACGCTCTGCCAGGTTGTGAATAGTGGCAGCACGCTACACCTCCAACTCCAATTTCGTTGTAAGGGCAGCGAGCCCGCCAACCAGTACGCATAGAGAGGCCCAAAGAAGAGTGTAGGGGTAACAAGGCATGGAAGGACGAGCTCGGACCATGGGGTCGGTATGTCGAAGCCTAGCCTAGCAAGCGTCGTCTCCAGCGCAATAGGGAACGCCTATGCACAATTGTCAGGCTTAGTCTTGGGAGCAACCAGCTAGTACTCACCTCTGACGTCCACCTCAATAGCTTCCACACCAGCCCCACCATCGTTGCACAACTAGCGAGCGTGCTCAGGCTAGCCGCTGCAAGCCGCGCACGTATCACGGCCGGGTCGTCCCTCCATCGTTCTTCCTGCTCCTTGGTGCGCTGCTGGCCTTGCTTCAGCTTGATGCTGCCCTGCTTGAACGAGAGTCGGGCATTCTTCGAGAGATACAAGGAGCCGACGTAGGATCCAGCGAAGAAGGCCGCCAGCGAGTGCGCCGTGGAGAGCGAGATGGGAGGCTCGGCAAAGACAAGAGGCATGGGCTGGTCAATCCACTGGCAGACAACCTCCACAGATGCTATGAGCAGGAAAGGAGAAGTGGGTGGCGGGGGTGCATCTGCTTGGACTTATGTGAAGGCGAAACCTTTGACGGAAGCCACAGGGCGACGGCGTCTGACGGGACGTCCCAGGAGGCCAAAGCAATTGTCTTAGCCTTTGGAGCTTGAAGCTTGACCCCCTATATCCAGCTTTGATGACTCTTGCGAGTGTGTCTATTGATGAGACGCGTGAGCGGGTAGAGACAATTGGGTGAGAGTGCACTGTCCGCACCGATTTGGGTAAAGCAGTCTCGGACGAGGTATATGACGGGGCTAGCCTTTCCTAGGTAGAATACGCTGGCCGATACGATGAGGCCGGTCGTTGGAAGGCGACTTCGGGGACAGACTTGGAGATTTGAACAAGCTGAGGCGACGCGCTGCTGGCACTGGCAGGCGCGCAAGGAACATCGCGCGGCGCGTTGGCGGCGCACTGGTGGCTGGCGCGCAACGCGCCTGTAGCTGCCTCTTTCGGAGCCCATCATCCGCAGGTGTACAGCCAGCGGCCGCTCGCGCACCAGCAATGCTGCTATCTACGACTTGATTGCGAGATATGATCATAGACGGCGCGACTGGTGAGTTCAGGCCTGCAAGATTACCAGGTTGTGTAACGTTGCTCACGGCACTTCAAGCAGTGGATCCGTTCAGCGACGAGCAGGCCTCTGTGGGGGACGTCGAACCTCCGGAGTGAACACCTTTCTTCAGGCGGCGTACAATCCAGTCATCTAATTGAAAGAACAGGTATGCCTCCCGAGCCGCCTCGTCCATACGATCATCACGGCGAGTGCATGTCGCAACTCAACCGCCGCGGTAAGTAACCCGAGACGATCTAGAACTTGCAGGACTAGTGGCTCATAAGTATCCGCTCACCAGATATGTCCACATCGAACGGCCGAACAAGCCCCTCACATATGAGTTCATGTCCTGGAACATGAAGTCTATGCTGCTCGTTCCGCCGCGTTCAGTAGACCCTGGTCGTGGGGCACTCTACTTCATCTCCGTCGCGCTCAACCTCAACCCCTTCGCCCCGTTGTCCTACGTGACGTCACTATATCGAGGCTCAGACGCAGAGGGGGAGTTTATTGGCGAGTTCGAGTAAGTGAAGCGACCTTCCGTGGCCAAAAAGGGCCTACCCATCTGATGCTGTGACCAGGTTGGGAATTACCCATAGCCGTGCCACCATTTCAATCGGGAATCATTCGACCCGTTTGAAGAACATCCTAACAAGCGATGCTCGCTTCCGCGTATGTCTTGATACACGTCGTCTCATCTCTGTCCTACTCACAGCCCTCAAAGGAGCTCTTCACGTGGCGATACGAGACTGTCGAACTTCGCTGGGACTGCCGTACCAAGCTTGATGACGGGTCTCGAATGTGCATCGTACGTGCATTTTCCTCTCTTTCCAGAAACGTCCGTCGACGAGTCGATCCAGTGCTCGGACGCAGCTTCCCATCAGCTAGCGTCCTTCGTCCCACCACCTCTGGACGCGTCGCCGCCGCTCCCAAACGCGACGTTGACCGTGTTCCCAGATGGGCACCGCCACCAGCTCTTCGACCATATCGTACTCTCGGCGCTGGTCGTCGAGCGCAAAATGACTCTCACGGTCTGACCTCGGAATCCAGCTATGACTGGATGCTTGTGGTATAACTTATTGCAGTCACTCCCTCTATGAACCTATACCTTGTATTGGATCCTCTGGCCGAACTGGATGGCGGATGCGCGGCCGATTCACAGTCAAAAGACGAGTACATGCGGCCTCGTCGGTCTCTTCCGAACATGCGTATGCGTCTTCGTCTGTGTGTGAGGGAGACACTTCAGCGATGCATGTTTGGAGAAGCCCGATATCGCCGGAGGCTGACAGTGCCTATAGTCGAAGCTTCAGCACAATGTCCTATCCTCCTGTGTCGACGATGCCATCGGCGGTCGAGGAAGCGAAGTGATGCCACTGAGGGTACATACTGTGTGATGGCCGCCCCAAAGTCAATGTTTTTCTGTTCCCATAGGCCAAGTCTAAGGGAGAATCCACTTCCTATGGTGGTACGGAACGGTGATATATAGAGAGCATCTTCTGGATGCGGAACTCCTTCACCGTGTCAATGCAACTTCCCACGCGGGAAGTCCCAACTCAAGGCCAACGGGCCCATACTAGGATGAGCAAGTAAAGTGGTGTGAGCCGGCCTGAATATGGACTCCCGGAGATGCAAGACATGCACTGGCATCCCTGTCAAGCGTCCTAACCCGCGAGCGAAATGGCGCCCACATACGTGTTCGAGTTGGGTGGAAGCGTGAGCTGCGGTGGCAGTGTCAAATACCTTTGCAGCGAGGAGGACGGGGATCCGGAGGAGGGGTGGATACTACTGCATTATGCACGCGTACGCAACAAGGTTTATAATCCGAGTATGTACAAACTTGAGCACACTTCTGTTACTTGATAAATGTGACAACTTAAGTGGACAAAATCTGCTATCCGAGTCCATTATACAACTGTCCTCCGTATGGCAGTACACTGTCGAAGTCAACGAGTGCAGAGTCCTACAATCGGTACTTTGCGAGCATCGCATTAAATGTCCATTGCTTTGGATTGTCCAGGCATCCACCGAAACTTTCATCATCGCTCCATGAGGAACCCATGTTAACCGCGAGCGTCGTGCGCGCTTGCTGCAGGGATGGAAAGCATTGCAAGCCCAAGCTTGTCATATAAAGCCACTGGTTCTGAGTTTCGCTATTGTCCAATATATTGAGG